>NC_064639.1:333634750-333937750 GCF_023864345.2 Schistocerca serialis cubense | reverse complement strand
ATCCAAATGAGTTGAGCCATGACCCCATAGTGCGGCTGGTACCGTCAAATGCCTCAGCAACTGCTGGCCACTGTGGCTTCTGGTGGAGGCTGAAGCAGTCATTGTCACATTTCCGAGTCCCCTTTCCTACACCACCTGGAACAGCCCACTACCACGCAACACAGCCATTGCCCCAAGGGTTAACTGCTGGCAATACACCACAGGCTTTCTGGCTGCCCACTGTTGTCCCACCATTAGCCTCCAGAGGATGCTCACCGCTCATAGTGGAGCTGGTGACTGATGTCGGTATCGGGCCGCATCAGCTCGCTTTGGAGCGATGCTGTTGCGGATCCCACGCCACCAGCCCGGCAGTCTGTTCATACTACAGCACCCGAGCACTGCTGCTGTGGTCGACTGGGTGGGCAGGGCGAGCAACGTGCCTGTGTGTCCCGTAAAGTAGAATAGATGGTGATCTGTGCCAAGTCTGCCGTAAGAGCACAATGCTGGTGCACTCACAAGTATTTTGGAGCACATCGTTCGTCGTACATTGTTGAACGTGGAGTTCCGCAGTAAACCACCCGTACGTGTTCACGTGTTGACCCAATGTCATAGGCAATTACGGTTGCAGTTGTCACAATACATGGGGAACGTCTCGGCTCTTCGGGTGAATGAAATTTTGCTACAATAGGTCGATGGTCGTATCCACAAACGCCGTTATCGAGGTGAATGGCGACTCAAAACGTGTAGCGCTGCAGAGACGCAGGTTGGTGGGAGCAGTATTATGCTATGGGAGATTTTCCGTAATACTGCTTTTATCGTTACCCCGACGAGAATTTCATCATATGGCCCCATGGACGTAAAAAACTGGGAGAATTCTTAGAATATCTGAACAGCATTCAAGATCAGATTTACAAAGGAAACGCCGTGTGGCTAGGGGCTCCCGCCTGGTGCAAGTCTTTCGACGCCACTTGGGCGACTTGCGTGTCGATGGGGATGAAATGACGATAATAAAGGACAACACAAGACCCAATCCCTGAGCGGCCGTTGGGTATGACATTCCGTCGCGCTGAGCACTCAGCTACCAGGGGCGGACAGGTTTACGATGAAAGTAGTGACACATGGTACACTCCGCTTCCTTGACGTCCTCGTTCGGTGGAAATCCAATGGTCACCTCAGCCACATTGTCGAGGGAAATCTAGACACACGGATTGGTATCTGCACGCTCTCAGCCACCATCTTCCGGCACAAAAATGTGGCGTTCTGAATAGTCGTCTCAGACACTGAAAATCTGCTACTAGATTTCCTATCTTCCGGGGAGGTATCACTGGAATTTCTGGTAGGATTATCCAGGAGAAACAACACCGAAGAAAGGAGCAAGAAAGTTGAGGTTTTCATTTTCTATGGTTGCTACTAGAAGTAAGTCTTCCGGGGAAAATGGCATAAATCACTACCAGGTATCACTGGAATTTCTGGTAGGATTACCCAGGATAAACAACACCGAAGAAAGGACCAAGAAAGTTGAGGTTTTCATTTTCTATGGCACCAGTCGGGAAGATTAGCCAGCTCCTGAAGACATCCATTTTTTCAATGGTGTTCAGGCTCCCATCAAAAATATTGAGGCCTTTGGAGACGATCTAGGGTTAAGATGGCCATGAGTCTACGAGACACCATTTCAGTGTGCTTGCTACTACCTCCACCATTCACTACGCACTGTGGAGCACCATCGGGTGGAACATGAGAGGTGCTTACACCTACACTATCCTGAATAATCAGCCGTAACGGAACATACTTTAGAAAATCGACACCGAATCCTATTTGAAAAAACATCTGCCATTATGAGGACAATGGGATCTTGGGATAGCATTATAAAAGAAGTTATAAAAATAGCTGAGGACACCATCAATAAAGGACGGCAGTTTGCAGCCCAGCACAGCCTGGGACCCGCCCATAGTGAGCCTGAAGTGGGCGCAACAAACCCAGGACGAAAACATTACCTTATTTCGCTTCAATGAGAGCGCCAGAGACATCACACCCAGCAGCGAGACTATATAACGGCGAGGCATCGGAACACGGCAGTCATTTTACCTCTTGACAATGGTGGAGGAGAGCTGGGTCAAAAGCTCGTGGAATTTTAATGTCCTGATGCGGCAGGAAGCCAGAGAAGATTTTTATTGATTTAATAAGCCTCTTTAAAGTGTATTTCCTTTTCCAAATCTTTGATGAATATTTGCATGACTTTTTTTCTGTATTTTTTGCATTATAAGGCTTTTCTTACCTGATTTGCTCTCTTTCAATTTCAGATTTTTAATTTCAGTTTCAAATGTTCGTTAAGTATATTACTGAGAACATTTTTTAACTTTGGTTTCCTACTGATTGAATTTTCTGGGTTTAATGGTGTGATAATGTTATTTTTAGTCTTTGAATTATAAAGGAGGCATTAATATTCACATCAATAATGTAATGAGATCTATTTTAAGATTTTATGGACTTTAATAACGTGATGAATGTAAGACACCTGTATTTACTAAGTATGTTACGTAAGTCGGTGGATGTGCCAAAATGAGGATTTAGTTTGAGATCGAAAAATAAGAAAGGAGGTATCCATATCCATATTAATCATGTAAATGGGCATCAATCTTTCTAGAAGATTAAAATTCTGTGATAGACAGACTCAAACCTGCGACCTTGACCTTCCTTTTTCTCGGCTATTTCCCTATCTTCTTCTCTTTAATTTTTATTTGTTTAATCTCATTTTGTTTTTTAATGTTGGTTACATTTGTCTGGGGTGGACGTCTCTTGACACCCATTGAAGTTCATCGTTGACACATTCATTCTTTTTTTATTTCTTTTTTCCATTACAGGGAGCAGCTAACCCTCTGAACGAACCGTTGTTCCGAGTTCTCCAGGCACGGCTTGTAATCCACTCTCACAGCGTCGCTTCAGACAGTGCCTCTACCTTATCTTCGAGACTTAACAAAACGTTTCTGCACATCCTATTGGACTACCACTCCTAGAGGAAACGATATTGCGGGGAAATGGTTTAGCCAGCACCTAGGGGATTGTTTCTAGAATGAGTTTTCAGTGAAATGTGAGCTGGTGTGAAACTTCCTAGTTAATTAAAACTGTGTGATGGACCAGGATTCGAACGGGGAGCCAGAGAAAGGTCCCGGGTTCGAGTTCCGGAACGCTGTTTTAATATGCCAGAACGTTTTAGGTTAGTGCACACTCCGCTGTAGAGTAAAAACTCATTCTGAAAATGGTAGTAATTTGCACGTACTGAAACAGAGTTTCGTTTTAAGCAACAAAGTAATTTGCCTTCAAAATATTTTAATTGGATGAAGTTAATTGGTGGTTGAGGTGCAATACTTCCTGTGAAATGTAGTTCTTGAGGCACGCTATGTTCTCAACCTCAGTGAATCAGTGATGTTTTAGGGTTCCAGATATCAACCAGTAAAAAGGGAAATCTTATAGGAACACATTGTTTCCGGCCGGAGTGGCCGAGCGGTTCTAGGCGCTACAGTCTGGAACCGCGCGACCACTACGGTCGCAGGTTCGAATCCTGCCTCGGGCATGGATGTGTGTGATGTCGTTAGGTTAGTTAGGTTTAAGTAGTTCTAAGTTCTAGGCGACTGATGACCTCAGAAGTTAAGTCCCATAGTGCTCAGAGCCATTTTTTAACACATTGTTGTTAGTCTGACTGTCTGTATGTCCGTTAGACTATTAAGAACCGTCTTTCCAATTAATGGGTAGAAGTAGAAATTTAGGTCACGTACTATCCACGGTACCTTGGTGGTGTAAAAAATATTCAAGCTTCTACGTCAATGCAGTCAAAACATATGGCCATTAGTGTCACTCATTTTGATATAATGCCAGTATCAATATCGATTACAGGTAAAACTCGTCGAAATTCTCGATTCACGGGATGGATGAACTGCCTCTACACATAATTAAGTATGTGAGGAACCTCACCCTTTCTTGGATAAGTTTATGCAGACCCCTTTCTTACTCGGCTTGACGAAAAGACACCTGATTTTCTTTTCAGTTATTCAGTTATGCTGGTGTAACATGTCAGCATTTTACCTGCCTCACAGTTTTACGTGACTTCAGTTTCACACTGCCCTGTTGATTCCACCAAGACGATCTCTTTATCCATCGGTTTAGATGCCGAAAGAGGCATTCATGTAGAGCACGCTTCGAAACTGGTGAAACAGGAA
Organism: Schistocerca serialis cubense; assembly: GCF_023864345.2. Lineage (NCBI taxonomy): Eukaryota > Metazoa > Arthropoda > Insecta > Orthoptera > Acrididae > Schistocerca > Schistocerca serialis. Next base: position 333,933,557 of record NC_064639.1, on the reverse strand, counting down.
TATTGCTATCCATGGTTACCTAATGTTCTGTTGCCACGATCGGAAGGAGAAAGATCACAGCTTTTAAAATCCTAAAAGCTGAGAGTCGTCCAGCTAGTGACGAATTTTATCGTTGCACACGCCAGTTATTCAGTACCGTTCCCCTCCATCGACCAGCGGGAGGCGCTTAACACCTGGGTCCGTGCACGGACACACACCCTTGAGGTTCGTGTTTCTCGACGATGATATAAGAATAATATTTCCTTTATGAAGTTAGTGCGTCGGCCTCCATACATTACAACTGGCGAATTCAAACACGAGCGAGCTGCTATAAATCGGTCCATTTAATGGGAGTGCAAGCTGGCTTACGCACAAGAGGGCGTGATTCTTGGCAGACGATAAAGTAGAGCGTTTGTCAGCTCAGCAAGCTATTGGACATTGCGTTTCGCAAACTTGTTCCTGTATTCCCACATCTCTCATAAACTGAATCCGCATTACTTCTAAATTTGATTTTTATCAAGGCGCCAATATCTCGTTTGGGCTACATAAATTACGAATACAATGACTCACACCTGCGCTCCGTGTTTGGCGTTGGGAGTCTTGCAGACTGGTACGTGCGGTTTTAAAGCGACCGAACGCCTCCATGTATAAGTAAACCGGTGTCAGTGAAGAAAATTACGGCGTGCTTCTACGTACGGACTATGCACCGGACTCCAATCTCAAGCAACAGGCAAGAAAAAGAAACGGAGGGGCGCAAGCTCACTAAATGAAACTGCGAATCAGGCTCTCGCTTGGATAATTAAGTGGTTTACACAGCGAGACTAATTACGTGGTAATGAAATGAAATACTGTGCGGCCACCTGTGGCGCTTGTATAGCGAGTAATTTCTTAAATGAAACATGATGTACAGGATATTCTGAAAAGGTTTCGCAAAGTAAACGAAATGCCTGAGAAACATTTCGATATTTCTTTTTTTTTTCTGACTGCAATGTTGCCCATTACCTCATTCTGTACCTATACAGTATAACGATATGATCTGTACCTTATCCCAGTATCACTTACAAATACTTGACTGGGAGTGTGGTTACTAGTCTGGATATTTTTTATAATTTTCCGACGTGGTTATTATGCGAGATGTATGACAGAGATAATATACAAAGGGGTCCTAAAAATGTATCCACTGTTCAAAAGTCCATAACTGGCAAACTAATTGACGGAGTTGTCTCATCTTTGGTAGTGTAATAGTTTGTAGTTCCGGCAATCGCCACACGAGCGTTGTATTGCATTGTTTTGTTTTGTCAGATGACATTCGCCAGATAGTCAGTGTTTTGTTCTTAGTTGCACCGACTCACTCGAGTAAACATGGCTGCCAGAAGGCTTACATTCGTTGAAAGGAAGTCAGTTTTGAAGTGGTATTTTAACTACAAAAACATTAATGAGGTTCAACGGCAATGGCGAAATGAGTATCAAACAGTGCCACAGAGACAAATTTGAAGCCGAAGGCTGTGTTAAAGATGTATACAAACAACGATCTCAAAAATGTTCAAATGTGAGTGAAATCTTATGGGACTTAACTGCTAAGGTCATCAGTCCCTAAGCTTACACACTACTTAACCTAAATTATCCTAAGGGCAAACACACACCCCCATGCCCGAGGGAGGACTCAAACCTCCGCCGAGACCAGCCGCACAGTCCATGACTGAAGCGCCCTAAACATCACGGCTAATCCCGCGCGGAAAACAACGATCTGGACGACCTGTACCAGTAACAAGTCCAGTTAACTCCCGTCGTGTGTTATAACAATTCACTCACTCACTACAGAAGTCTGTGAGACAGTGTGCCCATGAAACTGGAGTGAGTCGCTCAAGAGTTCGCTGAATTTTGAAGATAGCAAAGTGGAAGTGCTACATCTCACGATTGCTACACGCAATGAACGAGGACGACCCAGATCGCAGAATGAAGTACTGCGAGTGGTTTACTAACAAGGTGCGCAACGATGAAGAGTTTGCAGAGATGATTGTGTGGTCTGATGAGGCACAGTTCAAACTCAATGGTACAGTAAATCGCCACAATTGCATCTACTGGGCCGCCGAAAATCCGAACGTCGATGTAGACAAAGCCGTGAATTTGCCAGGAGTAAATGTGTGGTGTGGGTTGTCTTACCTGGGCTTGATTGGGCCATTCTTCTTTGACGGCACAGTTACCGGTGACGTGTACCTTCAGAAGCTTCAGACATCCATTTTACCTGCCATCCGCGACATGTATGGAGACGGAAGAGTTTACTTTCAACAAGATGGTGCCCCAGCCCACTACCAAAATTGTGTTAGGACGTATCTCGACGAAAATCTACCATGAAGATGGATAGGCCGTAGAGGTGTTTTGGAGTATCCAGCACGTTCCCCAGACCTAACTCCTCTGGACTTTTACCTGTGGGGAACACTAAAGGACGTCGTTTATCGACAAAAGCCATGCACATTGGATCAACGTCGAGATTCCAGCGTACATTCATGTGCAAATATCCAACTGAACACGTTGCAGTCAGTAGTTCGTGTTGCAGTTCGGCGGCATCGTTTCTGTGTGGATGTTAATGGTGACCATTTCGAACACCTACAGTGATATTTTTAAGTTGGACTTTAAGCTACACTTTCACCAAAAATGAGCCAACTCCGTCAATTAGTTTGCAAGTTATGGACTTTTAAACAGTGGATACATTTTTGGGCCCCTCTATATTTATTGAACGTATAGCTCTTAGTATATATAAATAGCACAGTCATCCCTACTACGATTACAGTAATTTTTGCAACATTACTTCTGCGTTTACAGTGGAAGAGGAAAATGTTACGCCCTATATTAAAATGGTTTATCATCATATAGGTTTATTTATATTAATATGACTCTATGTCCCCCCTATGAACCATGGACCTTGCCGTTCGTGGGGAGGCTTGCGTGCCTCAGCGATACAGATAGTCGTACCGTAGGTGCAACCACAACGGAGGGGTATCTGTTGAGAGGCCAGACAAACGTGTAGTTCCTGAAGAAGGGCAGCAGCCTTTTCAGTAGTTGCAAGGGCAACAGTCTGGATGATTGACTGATCTGGCCTTTTAACACTAACCAAAACGGCCTTGCTGTGATGGTACTGCGAGCGGCTGAAAGCAAGAGGAAACTGCGGCCGTAATTTTTCCCGAGGGCATGCAGCTTTACTGTATGATTAAATGATGATGGTGTCCTTTTGGATAAAATATTTCGGAGGTAAACTAGTCCCCCATTCGGATCCTCGGGCGGGGACTACTCAAGAGGATGTCGTTATCAGGAGAAAGAAAACTGGCGCTCTACGGATCGGAGCGTGGAATGTCAGATCCCTTAATCGGGCAGGAAGGTTAGAAAATTTAAAAATGGAAATGGATAGGTTAAAGATAGATATAGTAGGAATTAGTGAAGTTCGGTGGAAGGAGGAACAAGACTTCTGGTCAGGTGACTACAGGGCTATAAACACAAAATCAAATAGCGGTAATGCAGGAGTAGGTTTAATAATGAATAGGAAAATAGGAATGTGGGTAAGCTACTACAAACAGCATAGTGAACGCATTATAGTGGCCAAGATAGATACGAAGCCCACGCCTACTACAGTAGTACAAGTTTATATGCCAACTAGCTCTGCAGATGACGAAGAAATTGAAGAAATGTATGATGATAAAAGAAATTATTCAGATTGTGAAGGGAGAAGAAAATTTAATAGTCATGGGTGACTGGAATTCAAGAGTAGGAAAAGGGAGAGAAGGAAACGTAGTAGGTGAATATGGATTGGGGGTAAGAAATGAAAGAGGAAGCCGCCTGGTAGAGTTTTGCACAGAGCACAACTTAATCATAGCTAACACTTGGTTCAAGAATCATGAAAGAAGGTTGTATACATGGAAGAAGCCTGGAGATACTGACAGGTTTCAGATAAATTATTTAATGGTAAGACAGAGATTTAGGAACCTGGTTTTAAATTGTAAGACATTTCCAGGGGCAGATGTGGATTCTGACCACAATCTATTGGTTATGAGCTGTAGATTAAAATTGAAGAAACTGCAAAAAGGTGGGAATTTAAGGAGATGGGACCTGGATAAACTGACTAAACCAGAGGTTGTACATAGTTTCAGGGAGAGCATAACGGAACAACTGACAGGAATGGGGGAAACAAATACAGTAGAAGAAGAATGGGTAGCTTTGAGGGATGAAGTAGTGAAGGCAGCAGAGGATCAAGTAGGTAAAAAGACGAGGGCTAGTAGAAATCCTTGGGTGACAGAAGAAATACTGAATTTAATTGATGAAAGGAGAAAATATAAAAATGCAGTAAATGAAGCAGGCAAGAAGGATTACAAACGTCTAAAAAATGAGATCGACAGAAAGTGTACAATGGCTAAAGCAGGCATGGCCAGAGGCCAAATGTAAGGATGTAGAGGCTTATCTCACTAGGGGTAAGATAGATACAGCCTACAGGAAAATTAAAGAGACCTTTGGAGGAAAGAGAACCACTTTTATGAATATCAAAAGCTCAGATGGAAACCCAGTTCTAAGCAAAGAAGGGAAAGCAGAAAGGTGGAAGGAGTATATAGAGGGCGATGTACTTGAGGACAATATTATGGAAATGAAAGAGGATGTAGATAAAGATGAAATGGGAGATATAATACTGACTGAAGAGTTTGACAGAGCACTGAAATACCTAAGTCGAAACAAGGCCCCGGGAGTAGACAACATTCCATTAGAACTACTGACAGCCTTGGGAGAGCCAGTCCCGACGAAACTCTACCATCTGGTGAGCAAGATGTATGAAACAGGCGAAATACCCTCAGACTTCAAGAAGAATATAATAATTCCAATCCCAAAGAAAGCAGGTGTTGACAAATGTGAAAATTACCGAACTATCAGTTTAGTAAGTCACGGCTGAAAAATACTAACACGGATTCTTTACAGACGAATGGAAAAACTAGTAGAAGCCGACCTCGGGGAAGATCAGTTTGGATTCCGTAGAAATGTTGGAACACTTGAGGCAATACTGACCCTACGATTTATCTTAGAAGCTAGATTAAGAAAAGGCAAACCTACGTTTCTAGCATTTGTAGACTTGGAGAAAGCTTTTGACAATGTTGACTGGAATACGCTCTTTTAAATTCTGAAGGTGGCAGGGGTAAAATACAGGGAGCGAAAGGCTATTTATAAATTGTACAGAAACCAGATGGCAGTTATAAGAGGGACATGAAAGGGAAGCAGTGGTTGGGAAGGGAGTGAGACAGGGTTGTAGTCTCTCTCCAATGTTATTTAATCTGTATATTGAGCAAGCAGTGAAGGAAAGAAAAGAGAACTTCGGAGTAGGTATTAAAATCCACGGAGAAGAAATAAAAACTTTGATGCTCGCCGATGACATTGTAATTCTGTCAGAGACAGCAAAGGACTTGGAAGAGCAGTTGAATGGAGTGGATAGTGTCTTGAAAGGAGGGTATAAGACGAACATCAACAAAAGCAAAACGAGGATAATGGAATGTAGTCGAATTAAGTCGGGTGATGCTGAGGGAATTAGATTAGGAAATGAGACACTTAAAGTAGTAAAGGAATTTTGGTATTTGTGGAGCAAAAGAACTGATGATGCTCGAAGTAGAGAGGATACAAAATGTAGACTGGCAATGGCAAGGAAAGCGTTTCTGAAGAAGAGAAATTTGTTAACATCGAGTATAGATTTAAGTGTCAGGAAGTCATTTCTGAAAGTATTTGTATGGAGCGTAGCCATGTATGGAAGTGAAACATGGACGATAAATAGTTTGGACAAGATGGGAATAGAGGCTTTCGAAATGTGGTGCTACAGAAGAATGCTGAACATTAGATGGGTATATCACATAACTAATGAGGAGGTATTGAATAGGATTGGGGAGAAGAGAAGTTTGTTGCACAACTTGACTAGAAGAAGGGATCGGTTGGTAGGACATGTGTTGAGGCATCAAGGGATCACCAATTTAGTATTGGAGTGCAGTGTGGAGGGTAAAAATCGTAGAGGGAGACCAAGAGATGAATACACTAAGCAAATTCAGAAGGATGTAGGCTGCAGTAGGTACTGGGAGATGAAGAAGCTTGCACAGGATAGAGTAGCATGGAGAGCTGCATCAAACCAGTCTCAGGACTGAAGACAACAACAACAACATGACTCTATATTTGAAACAAAGAAGTTTAGATGATCTGTTCGACGTCCAGCGTGCACTAACGTCCCCAAAAGGGCAGTTTTGCTTTACTAACACAAGGTACGTTCACGCATTAAAATCTGACGGGATACAGAGTATCGATCTTTTTTAACATGGCATTTTTCACTTTACTTTTTGTAAGTACATTTGGGTAGACTGTATAAAATTTTTTCTCATCTATTTCCTGGGAGATTTTTATGACGGTTTATGTAGAAAGGCGTTAAGTTGTATAGTTTATAAAATAAAAACAGTGATCTTTGTCTAAGATTATATTAATTTATTTACTAAATCTTCTTGAAACTTAGGGAAACCTCACAAGGCACGGACACGTCAGCCTAAACAAACAGCTATTGTAGGAACGGCCAGTGCATTTACACACACACACAGACACACACACACGCGCGCGCGCGTCTTGAGGAACGCCACTGTGTCACGAACGAAACCTCGTTTTTATAGTTAATATTCAAAATATTTTATATTTTCGATAGTGACGCGGTACTAAACACAGAAGAATTTTAATCATTTTGACACCAGTTTTAAGTTTCGTTTTCTTTATTTTTTACTGTTTTCCATTCCTCTGGCTGGCAGTTACGTAAGGAGTGTCTGCCTCAACTCGTGCAGATACTGAGTACAGTAAAATTTTTGAGAAAAAACTTCAAAATTGCAGCAAAAACTGTACGAATTTTGTCAGGAAACTTGCGATCTTGTTGCGACTGGACGACTGCGGTAACGATAGCTGATAGTGTCACTGTTGGAGTTGCCATAGTTCAACTGTAAGTATAGCTGTGCTTTTTGTGGGGAATGAGTAGAGGAGAATACGGGTTCTGCCCACCGTGAAATGCGATTGGGCTGAGACAATGCTATCCCGACCGTTGAAAGGGAAATAGGAGTGTTTACTTAAGGCAACAAGGTGAAATTTGGAACAGGAAGCTAATCTGTTGGAGGAAATGGGTCGTTCAAAGTAATAGATGGTTCATAGATATGAATGGGTTTCGAATACTCTTTAAAAGTTGTGTCTGTCGCGCTAGGGAAGGGCGTCGGTGGTAATGAGGTGAACGACAGTTTAAGAGGACTCTTAGAATGTACATAGGCGTGTGGACCTAGACTATAACACAAGCACAATACGTAACCTGTATGAGCCGGATATTCGATACAGAATAAAACTCAAAAATAGTTCCCATTATCGAGGGAAGAATCTCTGAACATACAACAGTAAATATCTGTATATATATATACACGTGTTATTTCTCATATGCCGATCACCCCTGTACAGGATAAGGTAAACATACTGTAAACAAATATCATCAAAGAGCGTCCATCAGATAGTCTTGTATCACAATACCTGTCTCACAATACGTACTATCTACACTACATTCTACTTGTATGGAAGGAATTGATCATAATAATGATTGCGAATATAGATTCTAGCGAAACATTTTATTTAAAGCAGCCACCCTCTGACCGAAATTAACATTCCGATTTAGAGATAAGATTACGTTCCAGAAAATCAACTTCATCTGCGAAAGATATTTTCGATCCTTTATCGTTAAACTCATTTTTCTTCGAGCATCATTCCTGTATTTTACATTGTATAACAATGATATTTGCATTATTTCCTTTTAGTTTTGTTAGTATAGTACGAAACCCTGTTTTCCAGTACTAATGATGCTCGTTTTTAATAGTTCTTGGCTAGTAAATTAGTTGGAAGCAGTCATTTCAGTGGCAAGACAATCAAGGGTCATTAGAGTGCTGTCGTCTTCGCATTTCAGACTTTATGTATCGAAGGAGTAGTCCATGTTTTTTAACGGAGTCCGACTGTGGTTATTACTATCAAACAAAACTAACTTTTTGATATCGACGATTTGCAATAACACAGTTTCGCATCATCAAGTTCGCTGCTTGAGAGTGACAGCTGCAGGGCTTGAAGCTAATTCTTGGATAAGAATGAATGTAAATTCCTAAGAATAGGGCTATGGAAACCGACACTTTCTTGCCAGTTTTGTGATTCCATGTTTTCTTTTCGGCAACGTGGTGTATTCCTTCTTCGGTAACATTTCACTACCGCGAACAAATTTAATCTAGGAAGTTGTATACTGGATAAGGAAGGTGATACATTACAAGTTCCTGATCGCATGGACAACTGAAGCGATGAAAGGCAGACAGCGTGACACACAAAAATATCTGTATAACAAGACATAAAAGTTTAACGATTAAAAGGAACATCAGGGAAATTGCAAGGCAAATTATTTTCGAAACTTCAAGGCTGATTAAAAAACTTGTGCCGGACCGGGACTCGAAACGAACACCTTTGGCTTCCGCAGGCTATGCTCAACCGACTGGGTTACCCAGGGACGACTCACGGCCTACCACCAAAGATTGATTTCTGCCAGTGCTTCTTCGTCTACTTACACAAAAGTTCCCTTGAAAACCTTTCGGGGCTACGACTTCTGGATATATGGATTTTTCGAAAAAAAAAAGTTTTTCAAATCAGAACACACACCACTGCAGAACGAAAATTCGATCTGCAAACAATTACTTTCGTGCAAGAAGCACGTTTTCCTAAAAACTTACTACAAAAGTGGATGTAGATTTGCTTCATTTACACAAAAGTGTGGTCTATGGAGACGCAACAAATGACATATGATCTCAAATAATGGGCACAAGCACACCAGAGACACATTCGAGATTGGAAAACTTGAGAGTAGAGCAAACAGAGTGGCTGAGGCATACACGATGAACCGAGGAGCTAGTGTGGTCTCGAATCTCCTGTGTGTATTCGGTTCCTTTCACATCGTAGCTTCTCAAGGTGACATCCTCGTACAAAATATTATCGTTGTGCGGACAGCGTCTAATCGAACTCGACTTTTCTTCAGGAGATGGGTATCTACCGAGAGCGAAATCAGCTTTCTTTATGGTGGCCTTCAAGTCTGTCATTCGTCGGGTAACACCACTTGGAATTCTAACTTCATTTGTCGGTAACGTCACCTGGAATATGTTATTTGCATGCGCAAGTGCAGGAAACGGTACTGTGCTGATATGCACCGTCTCCAACGCCTTCCCTGTTGGACTGCGAATCAGTGGTAGAAGGAGACCGGAGATCACCCCCAGCACCTCCTGTCCCCACAATTCGCATTTTTTTAAAAATTCTGTGTCTCATGTGTTTGTGGTGGCTGAAGACTAGAGTCGTAAAACTACCGTCTGCAACAGTAGACTTCCGTAATAAACGCAGACTATGGCAATTTTCCTTGTAGTTTTGAACATAACACCGTAACGGTGTTACCTGTGCGTTAGGCATGTTGCATACCTCATTTCAATCGATTTGACTGTGCGTGCGATCTGACTCTCACTATACAGGATGGTCCATTGATCGTGACCGGGCCAAATATCTCACAAAATAAGCGTCAAACGAAAAGACTACAATGAGCGAAAATTGCCTAACTTGAAGGGGGAAACCAGATGGTGCTATGGTTGGCCCGCTAGATGGCGCTGACATAGGTCAAACGGATATCAACTGCCTTTTTTTTTAAAATAGGAACCCCCATTTTTAATAAATATTCGTGTAGTGCGTAATGAAATATGAATGTTTAAGTTGGACCACTTTCTTCGCTTTTTGATAGATGGCGTTGTAAGAGTCACAAACGTATAAGTACGTAGTATCACGTAACATTCCGCCAGTGCGGACGGTATTTGCTTCGTGATACATTACAAGTGTTAAAATTGACCGTTTACCAATTGCAGAAAAGGTCGATATCGTGTTGATGTATGGCTATTGTGATCAAAATTCTCAACGGGCGTGTGGTATGTATGCTGCTCGGTATCCTGGACGACATCATCCATGTGTCCGGACCGTTCGCTGGATAGTTAAGTTATTTAAGGAAACAGGAAGTGTTCAGCCACATCTGAAACGTCAACCACGACCTGCAACAAATGATGATGAGCAAGTAGGTGTTTTAGCTGCTGTCGCGGCCAATCCGCATACCAGTAGCAGACAAATTGTGCGAGAATCGGGAATCTCAAAAACGTCGGTGTTGAGAATGCTACGTCAACATCGATTGCACCCGTACCATATTTGTATGCACCAGGAATTGCATGGCGACGACTTTGAACGTCGTGTACAGTTCTGCCACTGGGCACAAGAGAAATTATGGGACGATGGCAGACTTTTTGCACGCGTTCTATTTAGCGACGAAGCGTCATTCACCAACAGCGGTAACGTAAACCGGCATAATACGCACTATTGGGCAACGGAAAATCCACGCTGGCTGCGACAAGTGGAACATCAGCGACCTTGGCGTGTTAATGTATGGTGCATCGTTATGGGAGGAAGGATAATTGGCCCCCATTTTATCGATGGCAATCTAAATGGTGCAATGTATGCTGATTTCCTACGTAATGTTCTACCGATTTAACTACAATAACAATAGTTGTATAGACATTTTTATGTTTCTACTTGTAAACTATATGCATCTGCATAAAAAAAATTGCTTTCGTTACAAATTATTCAGATGGCTCTAAGCACTATGGGACTTAATATCTAAGGACATCAGTCCCCTAGACTTAGAACTACATAAACCTAACTAAACTACGGACATCACACACATCTATGCCCGAGGCAGGATTCAAACCTGCGACAGTAGCAGCAGCGTGGTTCAAATGGTTCAAATGGCTCTGAGCTCTGTGGGACTTAACATCTGAGGTTATCAGTCCCCTAGAACTCATAAATACTTAAACCTAACTAACCTAAGGACATCACACACATCCATGCCCGAGGCAGGATTCGAACCTGCGACCGAAGCAGCGGCGCGGTTCCGGACTGAAGCGGCGCCTAGAACCGCTCGGCCACAGCGGCCGGCTCAGCGCGGTTGCGGACTGAAGCGCCTAGAGTCGCTCGGCCACAGCAGCCGGCAATTTCGTTACATAAAAACACATAAGTTATAGGATAAACGAAGTTGCAATACTTATAAAATGTAATTTACATTTTTACAGTCTGGAACCGCGCGACCGCTACGGTTGCAGGTCGAATCCTGCCTCGGTCACGGATGTGTGTGATGTCCTTAGGTTAGTTAGGTTTAACTAGTTCTAAGTTCTATGGGACTGATGACCACAGAAGTTAAGTCCCATAGTGGTCAGAGCCATTTGAACCATTTTATATTTTGTAACGATGGATTAGCACTGAACGATGTTCGTTTCTAATTATGTGAAAACAAGCAAACAAACAAAAAACAAAGCAAAGTCTACAGCTCCCAGTTTCTGTACGCTTTCATTTAGGTTTCTTTCCCTACCAATCACCGAAGTTAAGGGCTTCGAGCTGGACTAGCCCTTCGATGGGAGATCATCCTGTCTGCCGAGCACTGATAGCAAGCGGGGTGCACTCAGCCCTTGTGAGGCAATCTGAGGAGCTACCTGGTTGAAAAGAGCGGTCCCGGTCTCGTAAACACGGCTGGGAGAGCGGTGTGCTGACCGCATGCCTTTGATATCCGCATCCAGTGACGCTTGTGAGTTGAGGATGACACGGCGGCCGGTCGGTACTTCTGGGCCTTCATGGCCTTCGCAGGCCGAGTTTAGTTCTCCCTACTAATGCTACTAAATGTGTCGGTAATTTCACCCTTTACTACGTCATTTATGTACTGTACCAAACTGCCGAGCTGTAGTTGCGGGTGAGGGCAACTGTACTGAGGACTATTGGGTCTGCACTTGCATATGCAAATCCCGCCCTCCGCTTGACATCACCGGCAATAGAAGTTAGAATTCGGATCGACGTCACCCGACCAGTAACAGGTTCGAATGTCAATGTGAAATAAGCAGACTTCGTTCCCAGTAGACTGTTCCTGTTCTAGAACGCTAACGGAATCTACCACAAAATAATTGAATTAGGTGCTTTCATCGAGCACAAGGGTAACCGGATCGCTCTAGTGAATGAGACACTGCTCACACTTCACCAACAACTCAGATCTCACGCTATTGTGGCTATTGTGCCTCTTGTCAGGGCAACAGGATAGGATGCGTTACAGAAATAATTGTACACAAAGTTATTGAGCACACAAACATCGAGCTCTCTGAGTTCGATATGTTATAGGCAACGGCCATTAGGGTCAAGTTCAACAGAGTCTGCACCGCTGTACAACTCGCCAGATGACATTAAAGCACGCAGTATCAGCACGCATCTTAGCGTTGCACCACGAATCAACAACACTGGAGATCTTAATGCAAACTCACGAATGAGAAACTTAAATAACGCTATTAACGGATTAATTTGCTAAACGTTTTAACCCTACAACTGTAGAAAAGGTATTGAATCCCAGAGCTCATAATAACGGAGGGAAAAAATATGTACGAAAGTTCGCTAGGCCATATATGCAATACACTAGGGCCGTGCTTAACCATAGGCTACAAAGGCAAGACGTAATGGACACAGACCTCGTCAAGGCCGTCGTAAGGCTACCGACTTCGCGGTTGAAAACCGTCTGGCATCCGACCACATGCCAATCATATTGTAGACTGTAGAACACGGCAGCGCGCCGGGTACGGAACTACAGGCTAGTAAAATGGACATTGTCCAAAGAAATGTTTGATAATCTTATCCCAGGAACTCACAAAATGTTTCAGCTCCAACTGATGAAGCTTTCGAAGCAGTTACTATTGCAGTTCAGGAAGCAATGGCTGACACTATTCCAGCTATCACACCACGACGACATTCAACGGCCCTGCCTCAGAAAATCCTGGACGCCAACACGAGAAATCGTCTCAGAAAATACTGGAAGTGTATCAATCACCCAAGAAATTAGAAAGGAGAAGTTACAAATCACAGTGCGACCTGACACTCTCTGAGCACGATACCATACGACCAGGTGTGTGGAATCTATCTCGAAATTTCACCAGGGAATGACGCTACACATACAATGTACAACGGCCTGATGTATCTATCTACCTCACCGAGGAGAAAGCGGAACCAATGGTCACAACTCTAGGAGCGTTTTTTTACATCAAATCCAATTCATTCGTACCCTGTGCTCACACTCAAAGAGGACCAGGAGGTTAAACGACTTACAGCCCAGCCAGAGCGCGTCGAAACGAAACGTGTTACTAGATATGAAACCACACTAAAACACACTTCACCTACGAAAGCTACTGGTCCCTATGGCACTCAAACTCTTATCTTCAAGCAGGTCACCGTAAAGCCGTAGTATACTTCATCCTAGAAGTGCACACCAGCGTCATTCTGACCCTCGAGTTTTTGTTTGTTACTGTGCGTGCGCCACTGCACATACACAGCCCTCTGTCCCCAATGTAAATTTAGCATTGAGTGAAGCCTAGTAGAGAAGAGCATGTTCGAAGTAGTGAGACATTGTTGTCTCACTAATTTCACAAAAATTTGTTTTGAAAGGTCACTGACCCTGGAGTTCACATTCTGCAACTGTTACGGCGCTGAGTGTGAAGCGAAAATGGCACGTTGGAATAACATTTTACTGACACTAGATGCTATACCGGAAGCACTGTTACAAGAATTCTATCGTGAAAGTGACTTAAGCGACATTCGTGAAAAATGTGATTCTGAAGCTTATGCTCCTGCAGCACTTATGAAGCTCATCAGTCTGCCAGATCTTCACACAGCGATGAAGAAAATACTGTCATCCACGATAAGAAACGTCATTGTTGTAACACAGCCGTCCTATTACAAGAGGCCTGCCAGTTACCGGTAACATTGTGGTCCATATTCCAAGAGTGTAGAAGTAATGAACGTATGGATTTAGGACTACTTGAGAACACTTCACAATATTTGTGTCATATGTGCATTTCATCAAATGAATAGCATCCTCGACTAATTAAACTGCAAACAATGTCTTTAGATCTGGATCACTTTCAAATTTCACGAGTCGCAACCTTCCATGACAGTTTTTACTTAGTCTCTATTTTTCGATGGGTTAATACTAACATTTATTGATAAAGTACAAGACAGAAGTGAAATTAAAAGCGTTTAGTTTAGGAGAGTCCATTATCACTATAAAATATAATATAGTATGCAGTTTCTCCAGCAAATAATTGAGGGTCACAGTGATCCTGGTGTACAGTTATTGTGACGATTTCAGAAGTGTACATTACGAGGGTAACACACATCACACCGCACCCTATGACTCCAACACTTCCCCGTCTTTTAGAAGGTGGCGGAGGTCTGGGTGTTCAGAAAGTCACAAAATTACCGACCTACCAGGCTGCTGAGCTTACTCAGTAAAACTGTTCAAAAGACGATTATCAAACTAGGAACTGCGTTAACAACGACACCCTGATATCAGAGCAATTCGGCCTCAAAAATAACCATTCTACAACATAGTTCCTCCGCATAGCGGAACACACAACAGACGGCAACAACACACCAGCATAGCAACGGAAGCTGTGTTCCTAGACACCCAAAAGGCCTTCCATCGTCTCTGGCACAACGGCCATATCCGCATACTCAGCGACTACTGTGTCTTATATACTCATATCTCACAAACAACACTGGCGTCCAGGACAAACAATCAACACGAAATGGTATTCTAGCCGGAGTACCCCACGACCGAGTCTTGGTGGCCGTCTTGTTTGGTCTCTACATTGGAGATGTCAGAGCAACACATAACACGACGGCCGCCATTTACACAGATGACATCGTCATCACAGTGCAAGACTGGAAACCATCAAACCTTAACACATGACTTTTAACAGCATTCAGAACTGTCGAGCCTTGACTGGAGAAATGGCGGTTCAACGTAAACCTCGACGAGTGCGAGACAGTTCTGTTTACGCGTAACCGAAACAACTGTTCAGACACCAACGCTGCAGACAAATTACACTCGCATGCTCAATGCGTTTCCGTGAGAAAGTCAAAGGCCTCAGTGTCTCACTGGACCGGAAATTCACTTGCGGGGGGAAGGGGACCGAATACAGCATGTCACTTGGAAAGCACAGGCGAACGTCAAACAGTTTTACCCTAAATTTAACATGCAAAGCGCACTGAGTAAGAGAGTGTCGAGATCCATATACATGACACTTGACAGATCATTAAAATGAAAGTCCCACTATTTCACTATACAGACTGTTTATTCTACTGTACAGTCATGATTGCGTCCTTCGCCATTTATGAGTACCACAATGTTAAGCAAAATGAGACCCTTGTAGAAGAAGTCGTAGCCGAAATGTATTAAATTCAATTAGGCAGTTCACGTTGCACGCTTCTAGGGGCTGTAGAGGGTGCTTAGTAGATCAAGGTTTACACAGCAACTCATGTCCGGAAACTTTGTCCAACGACACTACAGAACGTCATTGTTATAGGCGCCGGCGCCTGTAAATGTATTTACATACTGGGTGACTCCGTGATGTTACAAATTTTCAGGAATGATGGAGAAAGGTCCCTGTACCGGAAACAAACGTGTCTGAAGTTATAAGGGAAGACAGTTTTGACTGTTCTGACTGTGGAATACATTTGCCGAAACTGTTGTTGTTAGGTTTGTAGCGTAAACAAAATTCAGGGTTAAACTATGGACCCAAACAAGAAAAAAATCTAGTTACTAAAATTCTGGCGCTTCAACAGGAACAGGATATTTAGTTGGTGCCAGCTACAACGCTAACACAACCTCTACAAACATTTTGTAACACAGGCACGGATTGTAGCTGCTGGCATAAACCCGCCAGTGTACAACAGAGATTCTCCAAGGCGCTTGCCGTGACACATTTGTCCCTCTCCCTTAAAACCACCGAGCTTCAATCGCTTTCTGTCTACTGCGTCTTCAGTAGGTCCGTGTTAGGGGGTGATCCCACCCAGGCTTACGGACATCACAGTGACGCATCATATCGCAGAGGTCGTAACGTGCTTGTACCCTTCGGTATTTTAGCTACCTAGTGTTCGTTGTTCAATACGAAAGGCGTCGATTCCGAAGAATAATGCTAACCGGAAGAATGCTGTCGCGATTATAACTGAACGTTGTCGAAGATCTATCTACCGTGTGCGACTGCAAGTAATACCCACTGCAGACTGTCTGTAGTAGGAAGGACAGGGTCAAAGGGAGACTGAACATCATTCCTGCTGTGAACTTTTTCTTTATTTTAACAGAAGACAGTAAGTCAGATTTATCAAGCATCTGCTGGAAAAACCCCTCGAGTGGCATTGCCTAATAAGAAACAGATTAATTTACAGCCATAAAACTGTACAATTTCGATTAATAACATACAGATTAAACACAAAAATAAAAACTGTAGCAATACAATAAAAGAGCTAAAAACTCTTTCCCGAAAGGAAACTTTAATATTTACAATCAAAATGAAAGTATACTCCGCAAATAAGCCCCAAATAAGAAAATTACTATACCGTCGAATAGCGAAGGTGAGCAAGGCACGCCAGAGAAATAACCTGACAAAATGGATGTTAAATATTACGTCCCGAATGGTACAAATTGTCAGTAAGAACCTCCATGAAATTAACAGATCTTAAATTTCCTAGTGTTTGGCCACTTAAAAAACCAACAGCGCATATAAGGAGTAAAATTAATAATCATTCAGTTGACCAAGCCACACTTACGTAAATATATTTAAATAAATAAATCTAGTAATCACTCAATGGGAAAATTAGCCGGTTAACATTTATATAGTTTACACGAGCTACAAATAAGAAAATTAAAAGGAGAGCTGCAGTAGGCGTGCAGTGATTAAGACACAAATAAGTACATCGATGTGCTACCCAACACTGTCTTGGCAAAGCGTATTGGGCTCAGAAAGATTAAGTGGGGCGGGCCCCCCTGCACCCCGCTGGCCGTTCTACATCTACATCTACATTGATACTCCGCAAGCCACCCAACGGTGTGTGGTGGAGGGCGGTGTGTGGCCGTTCAGTCGAGTGCGGACTTGACTTCGCTTTCGGACGATCCTAATTATCAGAGAATACGGAACTGGGCCGAGCCCCTCCTATAGACGGAAAGCAGCTGCACGACAGTCAAAATTGCAGCAACAAGGAAATAATTTTTCAGTGAGGTAACGGAGTTACGCTATTAAAACTTTTAAGTTCCTAATACAGTTACTGAACAGAAAGTTCGACTGCCAACCACTATTGAACCAAACTCGCAACACATGGTAAACAAGTAACCACCATGCAGTGCGGAGCAGTAAACCCCAAGATAATGCGTTCTGTTGGCTATCGAACCTCTGAATAACACCAGACAGAACATAATCTACTGAATAACATTACACCCACGTGTAAATTGGTGGTAACAAAAGCAAAACAAAGCCTTCACAGAGGGAGACTTAATAATTTGACGCCCCACCCTTATAAACAACAAAAACAGAAAAGAAAACCACAGTCAAACACCTATAAGACAATAGACGAAACTGTGCGAACTAGTGATAGTACATGCAGGACGTGGCGCATGAAACGACCCCACATAATTTATAAGTGAGCGTGGCTACAAATCCGACGCCATGAGACCGAACTTGGTTCAAAAATGGTTCAAATGGCTCTGAGCATATGGGACATAACATCTGAGGTCATAAGTCCCCTAGAACGTAGAACTACTTAAACCTAACTAACCTAAGGACATCACACACATCCATGCACGAGGCAGGATTCGAACCTGCGACCGTAGTGGTGGCGCGGTTCCAGACTGAAACCCCTAGAACCGCTCGGCCACACCGACCGGCCCAAACTAAGTAAATAACACTCAGATTGGAGCATTACATAAAAAAGGGCGGAGTGCACATACATCTCTCCTGCCATGAGACAGAGGCAAGATCAATCACCAAAAGTCTCTTACGGAACAAGACGTAAACCTAGAACATACAATCAGAGAACTACCGAAGTAAACAGACACAGAATTGGTACAAGAAAGAATGGCAATTATACACACATAAAAACAAAATTGCATCACCTCGGTTCCGAGAGTTCCGGAACTTGTATAGAAAATTGGAATAGAGATCCACATAAACGTCGGTTCCGCCCTTTTTATTGCTCCTGAAAACCGGACATTGCATGTTGTACCACCATACAACAAGACTTTCAGAGGTGGTTGTCCATATTGCTGTACATACCAGTAACTCTAATGCCCAGTAGCACGTCCTCTTGCATTGATGCATTCCTGTATTCGTCGTGGCATACTATCCATAAGTTCATCTAGGCACTGTTGATCCGTATTGTCCCACTCCTCAACGGTTATTCGGCGTAGATCCCTCAGAGTGGTTGGTGGGCCACGTCGTCCATAAACAGCCCTTTTCAGTCTATCCCAGGCATGTTCTTTAAGGTTCATGTCTAGAGAACATACTGGCCTCTCTAGTCGAGCTATGTCGTTATTGTGAAGAAAATTGACAAGATGTGCACGATGGGGGCACGAGTTGTCGTCCATGAAGACGAATGCCTCTCCAATATGCTACCGATATGGTTGCGCTATCTGTCGGAGGATGGCATTCACGTATTGTACAGCCTTCCATTACCACCAGCGGTTTGCGTTAGCTCCACATAATGCCACCGCAAAACAGCAGGGAACCACCATTTTGCTGCACTCGCTGGATTGTGTGTCTAAGGCGTTCAGCCTGACCGGGTTGCCTCCAAACACGTCTCCAACGATTGTCTGGTTGAAGGCATATGCGACACTCATCGGTGAAGAGAACGTGATGCCAATCTTGAGCGGTCTATTCATCATGTTCTTGGGCCCATCTGTACCGCACTGTATGGTGTCGTGGTTTCAAAGGTGGACCTCGCCATGGGCGTCGGGAGTAAAGTTGCGCATCATGCAACATACTGTGCGCAGTTTGAGTCGTAACACTACACGAAAAGCATTATTCAACATGATGGCGTTGCTGTCAGGGTTCCTCCGAACCATAGTCTACAGGTAGCGGTCATCCACTGCAGTAGTAGCACTAGGGAGGCCTCAGTGAGCAATGTCATCGACAGTTCCTGTCTCTCTGTATCTCCTCCAAGTGCGAATAACATAGCTTTGGTTTACTCCGAGACGTCCGGACACTTCCCTTGTAGAAAGCCCTTCCTGTCACAAAGTAACAATGCGGACGCGATCGAACAGCGGTATTGACCGTCAAGGAATTGTTGAACTACAGACAACACGGGCCGTGTACCACTTTCCTGGTGGAATGACTAGAACTGATCGGCTGCCGGACCCCCTGCCTAATAGGCGCTGCTGATGCATGGTTGTTAACATCTTTGGGCGGGTTTAGTGACATCTCTGAACAGTCAAAGGGACTGTGTCTGTGATACAATATCCACACTCAACGTCTTTCTTCAGCAATTCTGGAAACTGGGGTGATGCAAAACATTTTTTGATGTGTGTAGCATAGTTCCTGCCGATGCTCGGCTCACACGCAATCGATAAGCCACAGAGGAAGCTCACCAGTCCCATCCGTACAACGATCCAGGAAGGACAGTTCTCTCGTACCAATTTTGTTCCGGCCTTTTGTGTCGTTCAGTTCAGGTGACGTTTGAATTAAAGTATCATTATACCACAACTTTTTATAATGGTATCCATTCAATCTCTTCTATATTATTAACACGTAGTCGAACATATTCTTGTCTGTTGAGTGATTTCATATCTTTATAAGCGGTAGTTTGTATGCCATGTAAATCATGCTCTATGTTGCTACTAAAGCGTCCCCAATGATTCTGCGTGCGCTTTCCGAGTTACGTATTTCGCACTATTTTTGCTCTCTTTGTATTCATTATGCTTTTTATTGGTGGGATTATTTATCTGTCTTGAAAGCTTGTTGTTTTCTTTAACTGCTGTTTCTTTAAAATTACAGAGTTAATAAACTGAAAAATTATTATGCACTGTGTTGTGTATGTAACCAAGCAAGTGTGGACATGGAGGATATCAACTTCTTCTTCTCTCTCAGTAGACAGTCATCTGACGAAGAAGTTGATGTTATCTTCGAAAGCTCAACTCCAATTTCACGCGCCGTTTGAATTGCTAGGAGATTTTGTACACAATTCTCTATGAGTTGGAACTCTCGACAATCCGCACCACTTACTTAGGAGCTGCTATGGGACAAGTGGTAGCATTGGTGCCATCTAGGGATGGGAAAAATAGACTGATTAAGACAGATACTGGTATTTTAGATTCGAATAACCGGTATTTTACAGTATATGTTTGTTTTCGGTTGTAAGAAGTATTTTTAGATTTTGCTAACATCCGGGTAAAAGAATCGAAGTATCAGTTAGTCATAGGAGACTGCTAAATTTTTTCGTTGTTAAATGAAAACTTTTTAAAGCACGAACAATGTTATTCGTCAATTCTGCGTTGCTTTGAAATATTGCGTCGTTATAGAAAACGGGAAAAGCGATCAGTGCTATTGTAATAACAATGCCGACAGAAACGAACACTCAGCATAAAAATTGGTACAACTTTGCTGAGAGAGTAATGTACCTACTGCCATGTGGTGTGGCCTGTTAGGTAGTACGTGTGTACACGCAATATCCATGACTTGGCCCATCTGGTCTGTACGGCAGTTTCTCATTGTCGTCGTCGGTCATCAGTTGCATTACAGAACTGCACCGTCCGTAGTCTGGAAGTATTTTACGAAGTACTTTTTTTTTTGTTTTTTTAAATCTTTATTTCAATAACTACAATAATAGTTATACAAATTAACCCACCACCTTAGTGATTAGTGGGTCCTAATGTTAATACAATATTGTATGTTATCAGCAGCTATTACAGTTATTACAATGCTACAATTAATTTGTGAACTACGGACAGTGTGACACAGTACATGTTAATAGGCAGATTACGATTGTTAATCTATACACTACTACCTAGTTGTTAGTTTTCCTACCTACTTGTTAATTCCTAACTGCCTGCAGCGTTACAGGTGTGTCAGCCTAGATATAAACCTACTTCAAGGCCTTGCTCATCGAGCTAATCCCGACGAGAATGCCCCTGACACTGGGCAGGCCAAAATTGCTTGTCGCTGCAGGTTCCTAACTTAGTATCTAATTCTAATGCTACTAACTACTAACTAAGCTACATCAAATCCTGTGCTGTCTTAGTCGAGAACAGGTGTACCCCAGTCCCCCTAGCTCTGCACGTGGCGGATTCCAACTAAAAGTCGACCTGTCCACGCACAGGCGGTAAAGGATTAAGGTGCTAAGGCAAGTTCAGTGGTTGGTTCTAGTCGCGGAGGTCCCTCAGGTATGCAGTCAGAACATTTCGTGATACCTCAGTTGCCAAGTTGTTCAAAGTTTCGAAAGTCTCTTCGTCTCTTAATAAGTCGTATGTGTTGGTGCTTGTAAGTTGTTGTCTTCACGTAGCTGCTACATCATCGAAAAGGGGGCTGTCGTAAACCACATGGTCGGGAGTTCCCTCCAAAGCGCCACCGTTACGCTCAGGTGTAGCCTTTTTCCCAAACCGACGTAGATAAGTCGGGTAGGGACCATGACCAGTGAGAATACGTATTAGACCCCCGGTTGCTTCGAAATACCTCATGCCTAACCTTTCTTTAGCATTTGGCAAGAATCCGAAGGTTCTTCTGCCAGATTCATCCATTTCCCAGCATTCCTGCCATAAGTCCTCACCCCTTCTTCGTATTTCTCTCTTGTCCCTAACCAAAACTCCCAGTATGTTCTCTATTTTCATGTCGTTCATTTCTTAACCCATTAC
Organism: Schistocerca serialis cubense; assembly: GCF_023864345.2. Taxonomy (NCBI): domain Eukaryota; kingdom Metazoa; phylum Arthropoda; class Insecta; order Orthoptera; family Acrididae; genus Schistocerca; species Schistocerca serialis. The sequence continues at coordinate 333,911,749 of NC_064639.1, read as the reverse complement.
CATGCTGCTTGTTCCCGATTTTAATCCGGTTGGTGTGGCCGAGCGGTTCTAGGCGCTTCAGTCTGGATCCGCGCGACCGCAACGGTCTCAGGTTCGAATCCTGCCTCGGGCATGGATGTGTGCGATGTCCTTAGGTTAGTTAGGTTTGGGTAGTTATAAGTTCTAGGGGACTGATGACCTCAGATATTAAGTCCCAAAGTGCTCAGAGCCATTTGAACCATTTGAAACGTATTTTAATATCCAGAGGACAGAGCCCCATTGTCACTAATAGGGCACTTCCTGTGGATGTTCTGTAATCCCCCACAGATCTTAACAGCTTGTTCCTTTGTACTCTTCTCACTGTCATGGCAGGCACCACCTTTGTGAGCCTGTGCGACCAGACTCCCGATAAGTAACCCACTATTGAAGTTAATATACTGTTAAGATACAACTTTATTAGGTGCGGTGGAGGGTGAAATCTTTTGTGTCCTATTGAGACGAAGTTATTGAGTACTTGTAATGCTCTTCCGAAGTTCCACCTTTCATCGATGATGACACCTAAGTAGCAAGTCTCGGTTCGTCTGAGAACTGGTGAGCCCCCAATTCTCACTGTAGGGTTTCTTACTAGCTGTCCTTTCAGCAATAGGTATGTTGATTTAGTTGGTGAAATTGACATTTTAGTATTAGTACACCTTAGTTGCAATTTCACCATAGCTCTTTTTATTTTTGGTTCTATGTCTTCGCGGCTCCGGCAGCCGACCAGCAGAAGGCGGTCATGTGCGTAGGCTATCACCTCTAGCACCTCTTCACTCTGTTGCAAACTGTCTAGTAGTGGTTCCATGCGGATATCCCAGAACAGGGGACCTATGACGGAACCCTGGGGACATCCCTTAGTTAAGGTTTTTCCGATCTTACCGCTAGGGGATGATGGCCAGACCTCCCACCCTTCACAATAGCTCCTCAGGCAACCACATAGCGTCCCTGGACACTCTTTCTCCCGCAGGCAGGAGAAGAGCGAAGGCCACCACAGGTTGTCAAAGGCGCCAGTGATGTCAACCATGATGCCGACAACGTACTTGTACGGGGTAGAGCCACAGACTTCGGCCGCCAGAGTGATTGCGTCGGTTGCCGATCGCCCCGGCCTTAAGCCGAACTGCCCGCCGCTCATCCCGCTCAGCACTCCGTATGCAGTCAGTCTGTCAGTTAGCAATTTTTAGAATAACTTCCCAAAGATGTCTAGTAGGCATATCGGTCCGTAGGACTTAGCTTCAGCTGGGTCCTTATTGGGTCCTTTTTTAATAATCACTACGCTGGCTACTTTCCAAATTTTTGGCAATTTTTCCTGTCTGAGACGTTCATTGTATAGATGGGTAAGTGGAGCTACCAGCTGGGGCGTCAGGAACTGCATTACCTCCGCCACAATGCCGTCTGGGCCGGGGGCTTTCCCTGTCTTCAGTGATTTAACGTTGGCAGCCACCTCCTCTTCAGAAAAGGGGTAGACTGCCCTATCGTTTGCTATTCTGTCAGGATCTTCATTTCGTAATTGAGACCGGTCTTCGGTGTCACTAGCCACATCATCATCAAGCAGCAGGGACCGGAGAAGGACCTCGGCAGTCTCCAGCCAGGATTCCGTCATCCCATTCCCATGTCTGATCGTTGATAACATCGGTGGGGAGCGGATGAAGTACTCTATTTGCGTTAAAAGATTAAAAAGAGGAAAAGCCTTTACAAACTTGTGACATAATACGTGACGTCCAAATAATTGTATGACGTATGATCGCCGATTAGAACATGAGTTTTGATCAGAGTTTCAAAGAGTTAGAATTAGTAGGGGAATACTGATCATTGTATTAATAGTATAGACATTTTTTGTGTCAGTACTTTTCGAGAAAAGCAGAGAATGGTGGACGGACTAAGTTTTCTTTTATTTGCTCATATACGAAGGTGGTTTGAAAAGTTCTCGGAATCGCTACGAGAGGTCAGCGCTAGTGCAGCGAGTTGTTCACGCGATATTCATTGGACTGTTGTCGGTAACACATACCACGTCAGTGATGTTAGAAGAGAGTTTTGGGGGGTGACGTGGCACTGTTGTTGTTCCGGCGTAGTGATTTGCGAAGTTGGAAAAAATCGAAATTTGAGCGGTGATTAAGTACTTCGCAAAGAAAAGTATGAAAGCAAAGGTCATTCATGCCGATTTGCAGAATACACTGGGGGGCACTGTTCCTTCATATTCAACTGTTGCCAAGTGGACAAATGAAATTAAATTTGGTCACGAGAGCTTAGATGATGATGCGAGCAGTGGTCGGCCAAGATGTGCCACTGCTCTAGAAATCATTGCAAAAGTGCGCAAAATAGTCATGGAGGATCGCCGATTGAAAGTGCGTGAAATTGCTCACGCTTGCCAGATGTCATCTGGAAGGGTGTATCACAATTTAACTAATGAATTAGTAATGAGAAAATTATCTGCAAGATGGGTTCCGCACACATGTGCCGTCGCCATGGAAAAATTACACGAACTAAGGTATGAACTGTTACCACAGCCGGCCACTGTGGCCGAGCGGTTCTAGGCGCTTCAGTCCGAACCGCGCGACCGCTACGATCACAGGTTAGAATCCGGCCCTGGGTATGGATGTGTGTGATGTCCTTAGGTTAGTTAGGTTTAAGTAGTTCTAAGTTCTATGCGACTGATGACCTCAGATGTTAAGTCCCATAGTGCTCAGAGACATTTTAACCATTTTCCGTTGCCACACCTTCCTTTTCCACCCGAAATGGCTCCGTCAGACTTCTATTTCTTCCCAAAACTGAAAATTTTCTTCATAGACAAAGATTCATTTCAAATGAATAATTGATAGTCGCTGCGCGGGATTAGCCGAGTGGTCTGGGGCGCTGCGGTCATGGACTGTACAGCTGGTCCCGGTGGAGGTTCGAGTCCTCCCTTGGGCATGGGTGTGTGTGTTTGTCCTTAGGCTAATTTAGGTTAAGTATTGTGTAAGCTTACTGCCTGATAACCTTAGCAGTTAAGTCCCATAAGATTTCACACACATTTGAAAATTTGAACACAATTGACAACTATTTGCAGGGCTGGGGGAAGCTCATTTTCGAGGTGGTATCAAGATACTGGAACATCGTTGGACCAAGTGCATTAATCTACAAGGAGACTACATTGAAAAATAAAAAAAAAAGTTTTATTGGTGTAAGTACTTTTTTCCTATTCCGTTCCGAGAATTTTTCATATCATCCTCGTAATTTGTCATTTTTATTCTATGTATCTTGAAACTGAGGGAGTCAAAATTTTGCAATCTTTGTTCGATTTCCACGTTTATTACGTGAAATAATAGGAAAAAAACAAAAATCCGTTATTTCGGAAATTGGTTGTTTTGTGCGGATTTAGAAGTCCTATTAGAGAGCGTTGAGAAAAACCAATATAACCAAAAAGCGGTTGTTTCAGCGGTAATCGCCAACAGTAGTGACGGGCGGCCCAGCAGGTAGGGGGGCCGGAGTAGACGGCGGCGGCGGCGGCGGCGGCGGCGGCGGCCGGCGCGGCGGTAACCGGTAACCCGTTGGGCGGCTGACACGCTGAGAGTAGCCGCGGCCTCATTAATTACGGAGCGGGCCTAATGCCCGGCTGTCGCGGCGCCTCGCCTCGGCTCGCCGCCGTGACCCGCGTCGTGGGAAGCGGCGCCGAGGTTCTTCACCTCGCAGCGCCAGCCGGCCGCCGCGTCAGTCACCGCTCTGACGTGACACGCAGGGGCGGCTGCGCCGACGCGCTGCTCCCGAGCTCCGGCACAGAGCGAGGTGGCGCGGGGGCGTCTACTGTCTGATCAAAAGTATCCGGACGCCCCTACTTAAAGCTCCCGCCAGTACGAAAGAAGACGGGGGGTATTGCACCTGGACAACTCATTTGCACGTCACCTTGTAGCATTGAGCTACTTTGCTAAAAAATGGTTCAAATGGCTCTGAGCACTATGGGACTTTACGTCTATGGTCATCAGTCCCCCACAACTTAGAACTACTTAAACCTAACTAACATAAGAACACCACACACATCCATGCCCGAGGCAGGATTCGAACCTGCGACCGTAGCAGTCACGCGGTTCCAGACTGAAGCGCCTAGAACCGTACGGCCACACCGGCTGGCTATTTTGCTACCCGGCCACAGAACACGTGCAGGCAAAGTAGCAACAAGTCGGACCCTCTGACCAAAGGAGAGTGCCCTAATAAAATTTATCAATACATTGATAACAGATTTAGTTTTCTGAGTACTCTTCATATCAGTCACGGGATAATCGGCCCAGTAGTTTACAAGTCAAGTTTCCGGAGCTAGAAATTTGTTTTCAAACGTTCAAATGTGTGTTAAGTCCTATGAGACTTGACTGCAAAGGTCAACAGTCCCTAAGCTTACACACTACTTAACCTAAATTATCCTAAGGTCAAACACACACACCTATGCCCGAGGGAGGACTCGATCCTCCGCCGGGACCAGCCGCACAGTCCATGACTGTAGCGCATTGGACCGCTCTCCTAATCCCACGCTGCAGAAATTTGATTTAATGTGATCATTAAAGTGATTATAATTCTAGTTGTTGTTGTTGTGGTCTTCAGTCCTGAGGCTAGTTTGACGCAGATCTCCAAGCTACTCTATTCTGTGCAAGCTTCTTCATCTCCCAGCACTTACTGCAACCTACGTCCTTCGGAATCTGCTTAGTGTATTCATTTCTTGGTCTCCCTCTACGATTTTTGCCCTCCACACTGCCCTCCAATGCCAAATTTGTGATCCCTTGATGCCTCAAAACATGTCCTACCAACCGATCCCTTCTTCTTGTCAAGTTGTGCCACAAACCCCTCTTCTCCCCAATTCTATTCAATACCTCCTCATTAGTTACGTGATCTACCCATCTAATCTTCAGCATTCTTCTGTAGCACCACATTTCGAAATCTTCTATTCTCTTCTTGTCCAAACTATTTATCGTCCATGTTTCACTTCCATGCATGGCTACACTCCATACAAATACTTTCTTCTCCATGGATTTTAATACCTACTCCGAAATTTGCTTTTGTTTCCTTTATTGCTTGCTCAATACACAGATTGAATAGCATCGGGGAGAGGCGACAAACCTGTCTCACTCCCTTCCCAACCACTGCTTCCGTTTCATGTCCCTCGACTCTTATAACTGCCATCTGGTTTCTGTACAAATTGTAAATAGCCTTTCGCTCCCTGTATTTTACAACTGCCACCTTTAGAATTTGAAAGAGAGTATTCCAGTCAACATTGTCAAAAGCTTTCTCTAAGTCTGCGAATGCTAGAAACGTAGGTTCGCCTTTCCTTAATCTTTCTTCTGAGACAAGTAGTTGGGTCAGTATTGCCTCACGTGTTCCAACATTTCTACGGAATCCAAACTGATCTTCCCTGAGATCGTCTTCTACCAGTTTTTCCATTCGTCTGTAAAGAATTCGTGTTAGTATTTTGCAGCTGTGACTTATTAAACTGATAGTTCGGTAATTTTCTCTTCTGTCAACACCTGCTTTCTTTAGGATTGGAATTATTATATTCTTCTTTAAGTCTGAGGGTATATCTCCTGTCTCTTACATCGTGCTCACCAGATGGTAGAGTTTTGTCAGGACTGGCTCTCCCAAGGCTGTCAGTAGTTCTAATGCAATGTTGTCTACTCCCGGGGCCTTGTTTCGACTTAGGTCTTTCAGTGCTCTGTCAAACTCATCACGTAGTATCGTATCTCCCATTTCATCTTCATCTACATTCTCTTCCATTTCCGTAATACTGTCCTCAAGAACATCGACCCTGTATAGACCCTCTATATACTCCCTCCACCTTTCTGCTTTCCCTTCTTTGCTTAGAACTGGGTTTCCATCTGAGCTTTTGATATTCATACAAGTGGTTTTCTTTTCTGCAAAGGTGTCTTTAATTTTCTTGTAGGCAGTATCTATCTTACCCCTCGTGAGATAAGCCTCTACATCCTTACATTTGTCCTCTAGCCATGCCTGCTTAGCCATTTTGCACTTCCTGTCGATCTCATTTTTGAGACGTTTGTATTCCTTTTTGCCGGCTTCACTTACTGCATTTTTGTATTTCCTCCTTTCATTAATTAAATTCAGTATCTCTTCTGTTACCCAAGGATTTCTACTAGCCCTCGTCTTTTTACCTACTTGCTCCTCTGCTGCCTTCACTATTTCATTCCTCAAAGCTGCCCATTCTTCTTCTACTGTATTTCTTTGCCCCATTGTTGTCAGTTGTTCCCTTATGCTCTCCCTGAAACTCTGTACAATCTCTGGTTGTTTCAGTTTATCCAGGTACCATCTCCTTAAATTACCACCTTTTTGCAGTTTCTTCAGTTTTAATCTACAGTTCACAACCAATAGATTGTGGTGAGAGTCCACATCTGCCTTGGAAATGTCTTACAATTTAAAATCTGGTTCCTAAATCTCTGTCTTACCATTATATAATCTATCTGAAACCTTCTAGTATCTCCAGCGTTCTTCCTTGTATACAACCTTTATTCATGATTCTTGAACCAAGTGTTAGCTATGAATAAATTATGCCCTGTGCAAAATTCTACCAGACGGCTTCCTCTTTCATTTCTGTCCCCCAATCCGTATTCACCTACTATGTCTCCTTCTCTCCCTTTTCCGACTCTCGAATTCCAGTCACCCATGACTATTAAATTTTCGTCCACGTTCACTATCTGAATAATTTCTTTTATCTCACCATACATTTCATCAATTTCTTCATCATCTGCAGAGCTAGTCGGCATATAAAGTTGTACTACTGTAGTAGGCGTAAGCTTCGTGTCTATCTTGGCCACAACAATGCGTTCGCTGTGCTGTTTGCTTTGTAGTAGCTTACCCGCACTCCTATTTTTTTATTCATTATTAAACCTACTCCTGCATTACCCCTATTTGATTTTGTATTTATAACCTTGTATTCACGTGACTAAAAGCCTTGTTCCTTCTGCCACCGAACTTCACTAATTCCCTTTTTAAATTTTCTAACCTACCTGCCCAGTTAAGGGATCTGACATACCACGCTCCGATCCGTAGAACGCCAGTTTTCTTTCTCCTGATAACGACGTCCTGCTGAGTAGTCCCAGCCCGGAGATCCAAATGGGGGACTATTTTACCTCCGGAATATTTTTCCCAAGAGGACGCCATCATCATTTAATCATACAGTAAAGCTGCAAGACCTCGTGAAAAATTACGACTGTAGTTTCCCCTTGCTTTCAGCCGTTCGCAGTACCAGCACAGCAAGGCCGTTTTTGTTAGTGTTACAGGGTCAGATCAGTCAACCATCCAGACTGTTGCTCCCGCGAGTATTGAAAAAACTGCTGCCCCTCTTCAGGAACCAGACGTTTGTTTGGCCTCTCAACAGATACCCCTCCGTTGTGGTTGCACCTACGGTATGGCTATCTGTGTCGTTGAGGCACGCAAGCCTCCCCACCAACGGCAAGGTCCATGGTTCACGGGGGGGGGGGGGGGGGGGGGGGGTAATTCTAGTATTGATGGTATTCCTTTTGTTCATCTACATATACAATTACATGGATACTCTGAAAATCTGGCAGAGGGTTCATCGAACCACCTTCACAATTCTCTATTATCCCAATCTCGTATAATGCGTGGAAAGAACGAGCATCTGCATCTTTCCGTACGAGCTCTGATTTCCCTTATTTTATCGTGGTGATCGTTTCTCCTTATGTAGGATGGTGTCAACAAAATATTTCCGGATTCGGAGGAGAAAATAGGTGATTGGAATTTCGCGATAAGATTCCGTCGCTACGAAAAACGCCTTTCTTTTAATGATGTCCAGCTCAAATCATTTCACAGTCACTCTCTCCCATATTTCGCGATAATACAAAACGTCAGTCCTATATGGTAAGAATCCTACATCGCGCAGCAGTATTCTAAAAGAGGACGGACAAGTGTAGTGTAGGCAGTCTCCTTAGTAGATCTGTTACATTTTCTAAGTGTCCTGCCAGTAAAACACAGTCTTTGATTAGCCTTCCCCACAACATTTTCTATGTGTTCCTTCCAATTTAAGTTGTTCGTAATTGTAATACCTAGGTATTTAAATGAATTTACGATTTTTCGATTAGACTGATTTATCGTGTAACCGAAGTTTACGAGTTCCTTGTAGCACTCAGCCGGCCGGTGTGGCCGAGCAGTTCTAGGCGCTGCAGTCTGGAACCGCGCGACCGCTACGGTTGCAGGTTCGAATCCTGCCTCGGGCATGGATGTGTGTGATGTCCTTAGGTTAGTTAGGTTTAAGTAGTTCTAAGTTCTAGGGGACTGATGACCTCAGATGTTAAGTCCCATAGTGCTCAGAGCCATTTGAACCATTTTGTAGCACTCATGTGGATGACCTCACACTTTTCGTTATTTAGGGTTGACTATCACTTTTCGCACCATTCAGATATCTTTTCTAAATCGTTTTGCAGTTTGTTTTGATCGTCTGATGACTTTATTAGTCGATAAACGGCAGCGTCATCTCCAAACAACCGAAGACGGCTGCTCAGATTGTCTCCCAAATCGTTTATATAGATAAGGAACAGCAAAGGGCCTATAACACATCCTTTGGGAACGACAGAAATGACTTCTGTTTTACTCGATGACTTTCCGTCAATTACTACGAGCTGTGACCTCTCTGACAGGAAATCAAAATCACAAATCCAGTCACATAACTGAGACGATATTCCATAAGCACGCAATTTCAGTACAAGCCGCTTGTGTGGTATAGTGTCAGAAGGCATCCGGAAATCCAGAAATACTTGAGATGTAAAAAGTTCTTGTTAATGCCCATGTACCTCCTCAGTACCCTAGATGCCGGTGTTATACAGGGCGGTTCAGAAATGATGGTCAATAATTCACACATAGAAAGTGTAGGCCAACAGTAGCTAAAAAGTTCCAGTAAACATGGGTCCATAAATAAACTGTTGCCGAGGTATCGCATTAATTCAAGTTGGGAACCAACTGTAAACGCTCCTGGATACCGCCATACTTACGTTGGTATCTCAAGATTTGGGGTCGACTATTTGTTTACGCATTCGGAAGTACTTCCCTTTCGCCCTCTGTACTGGCCTCACTATCAGTTACGAACGTGAAGGCACCTTGGACAGAGGTTACACCAATGAAGAGTACACTGACATGCACCTGACGTATGGCAAAGCTGAGGACAGTGCCCTTGTGGCTACACGATTGTATGAAGAGCTTTTCTTCTCAGCAGGCAGTCCGACAGACGTACTTTTGGCCTATTACTTTAGCGCCTTATGTAAACCGAGAGTTTCGCACACCAGACCATAACACCCGATGTTGAGGAAAGGGTGTCACGCATTGTGCACGAACGTCCGAGTACTTCAACAAGGAGGATTGCTACCCTAGATCGTATCCTGAGTAAAAGCAGCGTTTGGTGGATTTTACATCGGTAAGAAATCTATCTAAATCTTCTCCAGCGAGTGCAAGCCCTAAACAATGCAGACTTCCCACGTAGAGAGAATTTTTGCCAATGGGTGCAACAACAGTGCACCCTGAATCCCATGCTTGTAAGCAGTATTCTGTTTACGGATGAGGCTGTTTTTGCCCGTGACGGTATTTTTAACTACCAGAACTGTCACATTTGGGCCAATGACAATCCTAATGCAACACACGTATTACGACATCACCCACCTTATTCGTTCAACGTCTGGGCAGGACCACGTTGAGACCGCATAGTTTGACAACACTTCCTACCACAGAGACTAACCGGACAGCAGCACACGCGGTTTCTGCTGACTGTACTAGCGGATGTACATGATGATGTTCCGCTGAACCAACGACTGAATATGTGGTTCATGCATGACGGTGCTCCAGCACATTTTTATTTACGAGAGTACCAGTTTCTAACTCAGACGTATGGTCAACATTGGACAGATGGAGTAGGGCCTTGGCCAGGCCGCCACGGTCTATAGATTTGAATCCCATGGGTTTATATGTGTGGGATACTATCAAAAGCCTGGCCTACGCTACCGAGGTCAGCTCTCTTGAGGAATTACGCTTGAGGACTGAAGCAGCTTTCCAGCATTTACGGAATTCCCCAGGACTGTCTGAGAGGATTCGCAACTCATTTCAGAGACGAGTTCAATGTTGCATTGAAACGCATGGACAAAATTTCGAACACCCACTTTAACGTTTAGAGATGCCATGCGTTGCTAGACACCCTGTAGTTTGCTACCCAGACACAGAACAACTGGGGGCAAAGTAGCGACAGGTCCAGCCTTCTGGAAAAGCCCTGGCAGGAGCTAATAAAATTTAATTGATACTTTTGATAACGGTTTCAGATTTCGAGTCAACTGATATAAATCACGATATGATCGGCCCAGGAATTTACAAGTCGAATTCGTTAACAGCCAGATAAGTAATATCAAATGAATTTTCCCCGGCTATTAGGGACCCCCGAGGGCTCACCTAACGACATGACTTCCGGCTCGTGAAGAGATTATAATTTTCCAACGCCTGTATTAATTAATATGCAGGGCGTTCCAAAATTCCATTTACAGACTTCTAAGGTTTGTAGAAGGGAGTGATTCTGTGCTATTTTTAAAGTGGAACCCATCTCCGGAAAAATACCTTTTCCGTGCTACAACCATATGAAAACATGTTAGTAACTCATTAATAGCCAAATTAATCGCTAGCCGCTCTCGTACTCGTTAACGAGTTCTCTCCAACGTGATGCAGTACGCCCTCCTCCAATTCGGGTGGAAGGCGTCTTGAATTGGAGTCGGACGTTGTGGATAACGCTCTTGATAAAAGCGACGAGCAGCTCTTCCATTACCTCTTCGCCATGCAGAACGATCATGTCGATATATTCTGCAAACGAGTACCAAACCACGTTGCTCAGACACTCACTAGACATGAGAATGAGACTCGAACCAGATGAGAGAGGTAGGACAGACGTCAAATGACATCGGTCAATCCGACTTAACCCCCCCCCCCCCCCCCTCGATTACCCTGACGCTTACCCGCCTAGCAAACATACTTTCAAACGATTGTAGCACGTTTCCGGACATAGGTTCCTATGCAAAACATTATGTAATCACTCTCCTCCATGCCGGCCTTGGTGGACGAGCGGTTCTAGGCGCTTCGGTCTGGAACCACGCGACCGCTACGATTGCAGGTTCGAATCCTGCCTCGGGGATGGATGTGTGTGATGTTCTTAGGTTAATTAGGATTAAGTAGTTCTACGTTCTAGTGTCTCATGACCTCAGATGTTAAGTCCCATAGTGCTCAGAGCCAACCAACTCCCCTCTGTAGGTCCTACAAGTTGGTAACGGGAACGTGGCATGTCACTAAAAGGCTAAAGTAGCCGTTAGTGCGAATTCCAGTTCTTCTTCGCTGGTGGCCGAGGGACACACGGTTCGCCCGCCGTTTTTGTGGTAAGATCCGCTATTCCAGGTGTCTCAGCTGCCTTCAAGGGCCGGAACAAATCCGCGAGAGGAGCACCTGTTACGTTGGTCACTGCGCTTTTCTTACTGTTGGCGGAGGTACATAATGTCGTTGGCTCTTGGGAGACAAAAGTGACGGAAGACGCTCTCGACACCCCAGTCGAAGCCAGTTCTTGGTAGAAGCAAGTTCGTGATCATCGTCCGCGGTTGGCCTGCCGACACTGTGCACAGATGTGCAAACTGGTTACATCGGTGGTGGCTATTGATCTCACGACACAGTACAGCATTTTCAGTAATCAGTTTCCACTAGCCAGTGGGTAGTAATTGCGAGTAGTAATTCCGACGCCACGAGATAACATGTACTGCAAACGGTTGGTGCGGGTATCGTATCATGCTTCCGTAAAATTAATCTGAACTGCTTCTTCTTGGGCTGGTCTCAATTCTCATGACTTCTAGTGTTTCAGTTATCCCTCGTTGCACTCCTTCTTAATTGAAGGATTGTTCCATTCAATATTATCTCATTAATGTGTCCTATGTCTTTATTATTGTGTCTTGGCCTGCAGCAAGATGAGTGTAGCCAGTTTCTTAACTCGGTTGAGGAGCAGTGACCGTTTTTCACGTGTATCAGGCTGTCTCTCATTTAACATGTGGGCTTCACACAGTAGGGTACAGGGAGGCTATTCCACTTACTTCAATTGGAAGCCCCATACAACATGACACAAAAGTTTATAAGAAATCTGTCAGTTATGGTACGTTAATTGCGAATAAATTCCAGTATATAAAAGGTTGAAATTCCTTTAAAGGAAGAAACTATTAAACAAACATCTGAAGAAGGCAGAAATCGGAATATATAAAAATTGTGGGATTACAGGTATTCCATCCAACCAAGTGTATCTCTCTACCCAAATATACTTCGAGAAACCAAATAGCACATCGTCAGCATTTTATTCACAGGAGCTGCGTATAACACTTGTTAATGCTTGTTCCATATCATCCTCTGTTCCTCGGACCATGGTTCAAATGGCTCTGAGCACTATGGGACTTAACATCTGTGGTCATCAGTCCCCTAGAACTTAGAACTACTTAAACCTAACTAACCTAAGGACATCACACACATCCATGCCCGAGGCAGGATTCGAACCTGCGACCGTAACAGTCCCGCGATTCCGGACTGAGCGCCTAGAACCGCTTGGCCACCGCAGCCGGCTCCTCGGACCATGAAGCACTTGACTTTCTCCTTTTGTATGCACGGATCCTCCGAAAATAAACCAAGAAAATGAGTTCTCCAGAATTTCTCAGTAAAACAGTTAATAAATTAATAATTTTACTCATCAGAAATAGCCGCACTTACGCAGTGCGAAATAGCCCCATGTGCAGACATTTCGAAAGGCTCCGTAAACCAGGACTTTTTGAAAAAAAGCCATAAATGTTTGTTGATAGACACACTGCGTAACCTGTACTCTTATACAAGCAACAATAAGAGTTTAAAATTTCACGTTATTGTTTATGGTACATACGAATTTGTTAAGTTGTATTCTTTAACTACCGCAATAATCTATGACAATTCGCTTACCTCTGGAGTTTGTTCTTATGTACTGTCAGTAATGAAACAGAAAACACCTTCACTACAGCCGCGAGCGACGACACAGGGATGCTGGCGCACATTTAAGGCAAAACAGCCCTGACTCCGTGAGGAACTAGCGCACTGTTGCATCATTCCTTATTTCAGGAGGATTAGCCGTACGAGCGGAATAGCCCCACTGTGTCCTACATGCAGCATCATGCTAGATCTGTCTGTTTGTTGTCTACTTCTAAGGATTGCCCCATCCTGTCTCTTTTTCAACCAATCACCGAAACCCTGATAGATGCAATGGAGCCTGGTGCCGGCCGCGGTCGGGATAGCGGAAGAATCACAGGTGAGATTTAATAGCGCCATTTATTAGGAAAACGAGAAAACAGACAGCCAGATTAATTTTTCAGTCGTTCTTTACTCAGCTTCGTGAACCCCCTCCACCAGCCGCACCTGTATGAGTCTCGTTGACCTTAAAGGTACGGATCGCCCTTGACCTCATTATGTTGAAACTAGCATCTCGGTCAGCTGACTTTGTGGCGGTTCCTTTTCCAGACGACATATGGTTAAAAGTATAGGTTTCTTTCTTACAGTGGCAAAACTTTATTTGGTTGCATCGAAAGATTGTGTGAGGAGGTAAAAGGGAACACGCTGTGTCTCAAAAGGTGCGCTATAGCTTTAGTGTGTTTTAGTTATAATGCCGAAACTAATTAAGATATTGACACCATGTTTGGTTTGTGAGACAGACGAACTCACAAAATTTGATTTGTGTATGTTTTAGGTTGTCGTGAGTGAAGAATAGTGACAATGATTCACGAAGAGGCTCTGTGTGGAATGGTTTACTGAGACTAAATTAGAAAAGCAGATTTAAAGGAAGTAACCACTCGCACGGACTCAATACGCCGGTAGTATAGGAATTTTATGCAGACAGATGGCGTTGGCATGAAGCATGATTTGGAATGAATGAAGCCGGCACAGATCGGATAAGTTCCGCTTTTCAACGTTTATCGCAGACGTCTGTTCGGAGGGCGTCGCCGAAGCTGCAACTAACTAGAGCGACCGTGTACCGGGTCCTTCGGAAACAGTTACATTTGTATCTAAACTGACTGCAAGTGTTGCACGTAATGAAACGACGCGACAAACTAATCAGTATCCGATTCGCTGCGTATGTTCTGCAGTGTTTAGAGGGAGATGAAAATTGTCCAAGGAACCTAGCATTTTCCGATGAAGCAATAGTCCACGTGTGTGGTTTGGTAAGCACACACAATGTTCGCATCCGGTGCACAACCAATCTTCATAGTGCGACGGGAAAGGTACATGACAGCTCGAAGATCAATGTGTGGTGTTGTTTGATGGATGATTGTTCTGTGGGAATCATTTCTTTTTCAAAACAACACTTAATTCAATCAATTACCTCGATATGCTGTAGCTGTAGGCGTTATAACAAGTGGCTGACGACCAATATACAGTCGTTTTCGAACAAGATGGAGCACTGCTACCTTGGACTCATACTGTGCGACGTGTTTTAGACCAGGCGTTCCAGATTGCTGGAATGGCAGCGGTGGTCCAATTTCCTGGCCTCATAGGTCGCCTGACGTTACACCGATGGGCTTCTTTCTGTGGGGAGTCTATAAAAAACAGAATGTGTCAAATGCCTGTCAACCACATCAATGATTTGAAGAACCGAATCGTTGCTGCCTTTGCCACAGTCGTTGCGGATACGTTGTACACAATGTGGATAGAGCTTGACTGCGGACTGTATGTTGTGCCACCTAGGTTTCACATGTCGACGTGGATTGAATGGCATAAAGACTTTGTGAGATAGTGCGCCATATAAGCCAAGCATGGTGTAAATATTTTAATAAGTTTGAAGCCATAGCACAGTTTGTACCGCACCTTTTGAGAAACCTCGTATTTCGTTCCACAGGTGAAGTTGTTTTAAAAAACACCGATTTGCAGACACATTTTTGGAGAATAAGTCAGTAAATTCTCAGACTGAAGCTAAGGAGTGATGTAATCTCTACATCTAAACGATTACTCTGCAACTCACAATGAAGTGCCTAGCAGAGGGTTATCGAAGCAACGTCAAGTTACTTCTCTAGCTTTCTCGAACGATACGTGAAATCTGATTTCTCTTATTTTATCATGTCGATCATTTCTCCCTGTGTACCAACAGAATACTGTCGCAGTCGGAAGAGAAAGATAGTGATTGAATTTCGGCGAAAATACCCGCCGCTACGATACATGCCTTTGTTTTAATTATTACCACGGCAATTCACATATCACGTCTGTACCACTCTCTCCCCTATTCCGCTATAATAGAAAACGAGCTGTCCTTCTTTGAACGTTTTTAGTGTCCTCAGTTCCAGCTGATGCGGTTCCACACCTCACAGCAGTACTTCAGAAGAGGGAAGACGAGCGTAGTGTACGCAGTCTCTTTAGTTGACTTGTTGCACTTCCTAAATGTTCTACCAACAAATCGTAGTCTCTGGTTTACTTTCCCCACAAGATTATGTATGAGATCGTTCCAATTTAATCACTCATAATTGTAATCTCTGAGCCTCCAATTGAATTTACTGCAGTTAGATTCGTGAGATTATCGTCTAACCGAAATTCAGCGAATTTCTTTTCGTACTCTTGCGGATGGCCTAACACTTTTCCTTATTCACAGATAATTTCCACTTTTCGCAGCATATAGACAATTTGTCTAAACTGTTTTGTAACTGGTTATTATTCTGTGATGATTTTATTATTCGGTAAATCACAGCATCATCCGTAAACAATCTAAGAGCGCTGCTAATATTGTCTTCTCCTACATTCTTTGGGGAACACCGGACATCGCTTCTGTTTTACTCGATGACATTCCATACATTACTCCGTACTGTAACCTTTCTGCCAGGAAATCACGAATCCATATCATAACTGTAGCGGAACTCCATGGGCAAGTACTTTGATTAGAAGTCTCATACGAAGAACGGTGTTAAAAACTTTCTGGAAATCTAGAAATGTGGAATCAGTTTTGAATCACCTGTCGACAGCTCTCATTACTTCGAGAAATTGAAGACATTGTTTTTTACAGGGATTCGTGCTGACTGTATATCAGTAGGCTCTTTTTCTGAAGATAATTCAAACACAGTATACGTTCCATAATCCTTCTGTAAATCGAAGTCAGTGGTATAGGTCTGTAATTAATTAGATTCCTCCTATTTCCTTTACTGATTATTGGTGTGACCTGTGCAGCTTTCCAGGCTTGGTACGTATCTTTCAACGAGTGAGCGGTTGTAGCCTTTATGGGGCTATTTTATCAGCATATAGTGAAAGAAACCGAATTGTTATATTATCTGGACCGGAAACTTATCATTAGCTATTTAACCTGCTTTGCTGCACCAAAGATTCCTGCTTCCAAGTTACTCCTATCGACAGATCTATTTGTATCGAATTCAGGAGTATTTGTTTTGTCTTCTTTGTTGAAGAATTTCGGAAAACTAATAACTTCGCTTGAGTGATGCTGTTATCGGTAATATTATCACTGATATCTCGCCGTGAAAGCAATGATTGTGTCTTGCCGTTGGTGTACCGTACAATCAGAATCTCTTTGGATATCCTGTCAGATACTAAGACGTGCAACTGATGCTCACTATAATCGCACTAGTCGTGCGAATTTCGGAGAAAGCGCCCTACTACTGCATCAGTTATACTACAACAAGCCCTTCAGTCGCTAAACTCAATGTTTGACGGCAACTATAAATGAGATAAAGTACAGCTGCCAGCTCCAATTCGCACAGAGCTATTGACAGAAATTCGGCATTTTATTCTGCGTCACGTGACTTCCACAGTGGTTTTAAACCTCGACAAGACAGAGATAGTGGGTTGTGTGGTCTACACAGAGTGTTCCAGGATATCACAGGCAAACATGCGGAAGACTTCCGGCATAAGAAGTTTCCCTCATTAGCCAATGACCGTCTCAAAGTAGACGGAGGAGCGGACAGAGGCTCAGGGCGGTCTTTCGTCCTTGTGGTGGGAAACTGCTCCTAAAAGTGGAAGACTCAGCAATGATAAATGGTGTGAGGAAGCAGAAGGCAATGGAAACCACTGCGTTAAAGCCACATTATGCGTATCCACAGGATATGTGGCCTGTAATTTAAAATATCGTGATGATCTCTCCATTGGCAAAATATTCTGGAATACTCCCCCATTGGGATACCGGGAGGGACTGCCAAAGGAGAGGTGACCATCAGGCAAAGATCGAATAACCAATTAAAGGATAACGTTCTACGAGTCGGGGCTTGGAATGTCAGACGCTTGACGTGGTAGGGGAAGCTAGAAAATCTGAAAAGGGAAATGTCAGAAGCTTGAACGTGGTAGGGAAGCTAGAAAATCTGAAAAGGGAAATGCATAGGCTCAATCTAGATATAGTAGGGGTCAGTTAAGTGAAACAGAAGATAAGAATTTCTGCTCATATGGGTTGGGTTGATTTGGGGAGGAGACCAAACTGCAAGGTCATCGGTATTATCGGATTAGCGAAGGAAGTAACCGTGCTCTTTCAAAGGAACCATCCCGGAATTTGCCTGAAGCGATTTAGGGAAATCACGGAAATCTAAATCAGGATGGCCGGACGCGGGATTGAACCGTCGTCCTCCCGAATGCGAGTCCATTGTGCTAACCAATGCGCCGCCTCGTTCGGTTCTGGTCAGATGAATATAGGGTAATATCAACAGCAGCAGAAAATGGTATAACGGGAGTAGGTTTCGTTATGCATAGGAAGGTAGGGCGGAGAGTGTGTTACTAACAACAATTCAGTGATAGGGTTGTTCTGATCAGAATCGGCAGCAAACCAACACCGACAATGATTGTTCAGGTATACATGCCGACGACGCAAGCTGAAGATGAAGAGATAGAGAATGTATATGAGGATATTGGAATGGTAATTCAGTACGTAAAGGGAAAAGGGAGTCTAATACCCATGGGGGACTGGAATGCTGGAGAAGGGGAGGAGTAGAAAAAAGGGTTACGGGAGAATATGGGCTTGGTAGTAGGAATTAGAGAGAAGAAAGACTAGTTGAGTTTCAGCCATAACAGCCAATACTTTGTACGAAATCTCAAAAGGAGGAAGTATAGTTGGAAAAGGACGGGATATGAGGGAAAATTTCAGCTAATTATATCATGGTCAGCCAGGATACTGAAATCAAATACTGGATTGTAAGGCGTACCCAGAAGCAGATATAGACTCAGATCACAATTTAGTAGTGATGGAGGGTAGGCTGAAGTTTAAGAGACTAGTCAGGAAGAATCAATACGCAAGGAAGTGAGACATACGTTTGAAATTATCTGAAGGTATGGATATTACGACAAGGAATAGCTCAGTGGACAGTTCAGTTGACAAGGAATGGACACCTCTAAAAATGGCAATAACAGGAGATGGAAAGGAAAGCTTAGGTACAAAGAAGGTAACTCCGAAGAAACCATGGGTAATAGAAGAAATATTTCAGTTAATCGATGAAAGAAGTAAATACAAAAATGTTCAAGGAAATTCAGGAATACAGAAATACAAGTCACTTAGGAGTGAAATAAGTATGAAGTGCAGGGAAGCTTAGGCAAAATGGCTTCATGAGAAATGTGAAGAAATCGGAAAACTAATGATGTTCGGAGGGACTGACTCTGCGTATAGAAAAATCAAAACAACTTTCGGTGAAATTAAAAGCAAGAGAGGTAACATTAAGAGTTCAATGGCAATTCCACTGTTAAATGCAGAGGAGAGGGTGGATAAATGGAAAGGCCTTTATGAGGGGGAACACTTGTCTGATGACCTGATAAAAGATGAAACAGGAGCCTGTATAGAAGACATAGAACTCCTAAGAAAAATAGGGCAACGCTATAGCGAAATAAGGGAAATATAAAAATGTACAAGAACCAAGAGTAAACAAAGAGAGTGGAAGACCAAGAAAGAAATGCTCGGATTAAAAATGATGCAAGACATAGATGTGGTCTCTCGCCCTCAGTGTTCAGTCTCTAAATCGAAGAAACAGTGACACTAATAAATGAAACATTCAAGAGTGGGCTTAAAATTAAAACTGAAGGAATATCAATGATAACATTCGCTGATGGCATCCTCAGTGAAAGTGAAGAAGAACTGCAGGATACGGTGAATGGAATGAGAATTCTAATGAGTACAGAATATGGACCGAGAGTAAATCGAAGAAAGACGAAAGTAATGAGATACAGCAGAAATGAGAACAGCGAGAAACTCAACATCGCGGCTGATGATCACGAAGTGGATGAGGTTACGGAATTCTGCTACCTAGCCAGCAAAGTAACCCATGACGGACGGAGCAAGGAGGACATAAGAATTTGTAAAAGTAGCATTTCTGGCCAAGAGAAGTCTACTAGTATCAAACATAGGCCTAAATCTGAGGAAGAAGTTTCTAATGATGTGCGTTTTGGAGTACAGCCTTGCATGGTAGTGAAGCATAGAAAGTGGGGAAACCTAAAAAGAAGTAATCGAAGCATTTGAGATGAGGTGCTAGAGAAGAGTGTTGAAAATTAGATGCATTAATAAGAGATAAGGAATGAGAAGGTTATCCGCAGAATCGGCGAGGAAGGGAACATATGAAGGGACAGAACGATAGAACATCTGGGATAACGTCCATGGAACTGGAGGGAGCTGCAGAGGGTGAAAACTGTAGGGGAAGACAGAGACTGAACTACATCTAGGAAATAGTTGAGGATGAAGGTCGCAAGCGCTACTCTGAGATGAAGTGGCTGACACAGGAGAGAAATGCGAGGCGGGTTGTGTCAGACCAGTCAGGAGACTGATGACTCAAAAAAGTCACATGATGACGATCAATTTTTATTGAGGAACATGTATTATTAAATGCTTCCTTGAGATTTTAGTAATGAGTGATTGCAGTTGCTCAAAAATTACCATGTATTATTATGTTATTATAATGAGTGACCACAACTGCTCAAAAATTACTATTTATTATTATTACGAACACTCTGACAGCAATTTACCTCAATGATTCAAATAATCCGGCCTATACATGCTTTCTCACATTCGCACCAATGACCATTCGGCTCTGGGTCATTTGGTGAAATGCATCAGTGATTCGGGTTACCAGCTCAGCTGTTGTGACGATTGGGGTATTGTAAACATTACTCTTGACGTATCTCCAAAGACAGTAAGTTTTTCATCTTAGGCCGTATATATATTTGCTATTAGTTCATTAAGATTTTTCTTGATTTTTTCTAGATCATGGGTTTTATTTTGGGTGTTGACTATTTAATAATTGATTATAGAATTTTGCTGAATGGGTGCTTTGAATGGGAGCTTTCTATATCTTATATATATATCCCCAGAGAAAGTAATCAAGAGGCTTCAGGTGAAACGAAAGCGCTGGCAAAGCGAAAGGTTCTCCTTCTCCCAACAAATAGTCCCCAAAATCGAGATTTAGCTGTGTTCGACGTGCTTCGACACGGCCTCCACGCCTCGACGCCACCACGCCCCAACGCACAGCACGCGGTAGATTGTCCAGCAGTTCCGGAAGTGTGGTCTGGAGAAATTTTAAGTAAGCTGCTCCATTTAATCATGGTGGCGGTATTACAGGCCATAGAAGATGATTATCAACAACTCCCACCCTCATGTTTAGGGGGAACCTTCTACATCTACATCTACAAGGATACTTCGCAAATCACATTTAAGTGCCTGGCAGAGGGTTCATAGAGAGGTCTAACACCAACCGCATGTGGGCTCTCATAGTTCCGGATGTGGCTGTTATTGCGTTTAAAATACCCGCCAAGAGTAAAGATGTACTCATCTGTAAAGAAAACATGTGTGTTGTAGACAAAATCATTCACTGCCTGGTTCACGAAGCACTGCAAAAACTTCATACGATGTGGGTAATCAGCTGGTCCTAATATCTGCACTCATTGATGATCGTATGCGTTAGGCTGTACTCCTGCAATACTCTCCAGACAGATACGTAACATCCCATAGCATGGACTATATAGCCTGAGTGCTGCTTGAAGGTCAATTGATAACTATACGGTTCACTTCATCCTCAAAATCTGGTTTTCGCACGTCATGCCTGCCAGCACCAAAATTCTGAGGAAGCAAACTTACTGTTTCTTGTGCGCATCTATGATTTGCAGCAAAGGTACTTTGGTGTGGATGTCTTCTGTTAGGGAACCGATAATCGTTAATAAGAATAGCTGCTGCCCCATATTCCCTCTGCTCACCGTAATATATAATGGCATCAGTGAGCTCATCAAATATACACTCCGTATTTCATTGAATACAAACAGCAAGAAAACCTGAGTTCAGGACTAGCAAGTTGGACGACAGTGAAAGTACAGTGTTACAGCAACATAGGCTGAATACAGAACGCCACTGAAGATACAGTATTACAACAACACAAGCTGAATACAGCACTGGTGATATGAAAGCCACTGGAGGTACAGTATTACAACAAAACAAGCTAAATGAGAAGGCTGATACGACTCCACAGAATAACAGCTCCACTAGGAGCTGCGCCGTAAGTCCCTAAGTGCGTTGCGCAGGACTGTACGCATAACTCATAAACGGCGGACCAAAACGAATATGCTGCTTAACAAAACATCATCGTCTTTGTGTGAGTTATCGTATCTCAAAGTTTGTCTGTGAGGTCCTGAAATGTCCTGTATGTATCTATGAACTAACAAGGGGACCGCGTCTACTCGCCATCACCAATTTCGTTCACATATTGGCCAGAACTGAAAGTGATTTGGGACTTCGAGATTGGCAATGGTTTAGAAAGAAAGTATCATTTTTGGCATGGGGCGGGTAAGGCATAACCCACATATGTTAGCTAGTTTCTAGCCATCGGTTGGCGCAGTGGATGGAGTACATAATGTTAACCCGAGGTTCATGGGGTTCATGGGGAGTCCACATTCACAACCCTCTTTTTCCTTTTTTATCCCCTATCTTTACGTAATTTACGCTGGAGATAAACCGAAATAATGCCCAATATACTGTTTTCATCAGTATTTCCATAAAAGACTTGCAAAGGAAAGACTGTAGAAAATTTGTAACTGCAATAAATTTCCAGGAAGAGGTTCTAGCGCATACATGATGACTTCATTGTAAGCACTGGGGAAACAGTAATCACTTTGACATTCTGTACACATCACGAAGGCTACATTTTTAAAATTTCATGATTGTTCTAAAGTTTCTGTAGAAAAAGGAACTTGTTTTACATTCATAAAAGGTTGTCTATGGCTGCACAGGTTGACTGCAGATCAATCGTAACGCACGATGTCGCGAAATATTGGTGAGGATAGTTAGTGAAGTCAAATGGAAAGTATTTTGTTGCAGTCTTCTCGTGATGCGATTTATTTTTTTCGGTAGAAGAGTTAAGAGCACTTTTCAGGCTTATTAACGAAATTCTTTAACTAGTGACAGAAACAGACATCATCAGATTACATTTCGTGATTGGAGAAATCACTTTAATACTACACGATGGCAGTGCTTCTTCATAGTGAGAAATTTCGTCATACAATTGAGATTTGTTTGTTCTCCGACGAGTCAGTTAACAGAAGAAATTTGTTATTCTGCACGAAAGGCTTTATTTTCAACCCCAGATTTTCCTTTCCCTTTCCATTTCATGACGTTTATGAAAATATTCCACATCCCCGTGAAACATGGACCTTGCCGTTAGTGGGCGGTTTGCATGCTTGAGCGATACAGATAGTCGTACCGTAGGTACAACTGCAGTGGAGGAGCATCTGCTGAGCCCAGACATACGATAGGTTTCTGAAGAGGGGCAATAGCCTTCTTAATATTTGCAGGGGCAACATTCTGGCTGATTGACTCATCTGGCCTTGCAACATCAACCAAAATGGCCTTGATGTGCTGGTATTACAAACTGGTGAAACAAGGGCAAACTACGGCCGCAATTTTCCCCGAGAACATGCAGCATTACTGTATGGTTTAATGATGACGGCATCCTCCAGGGTTAAATATTCCCGAGGTAAATAGTCCCGCATCCGGATCTCCAGGTGGGGACTACTCAGGAGGAAATCTTCATCAGGAGTTACGAAATTGGCGTTCTACGGATTGAAATGTAGAATTTTAGGTCCCCTAAAAGGGGAGCTAGGCTAGAAAACTTAGAAAGAAAAATGAATAGGTTGAAGTTAGATGTAGTGGGAATTAGTGAAGTTCGGTGACAGGAGGAACAGGACTTCTGGTGAGGTGGATACAGGGTTATAAATTCAAAATGAAATAGGAATAGTATTCCTGGTGAACAACATAGTGGACACATTGTCGCAGAACAGATAGACAAATGATAAAAGGATGGAAGAAATGTATGACGAGATAAAAGAAATTATCCACATAATTAAGAGCAACGAAAATTAATTTTTATGGGGGACTGGAATTCGATAGTAGGAAAAAGAAGAGAAGGAAAAAATTGTAGGTGAATATGGACTGGGGAAAAGCAATGAAAGACAAAATAGCACACATCATAATTTACTCATTGCTAACTCTTGGTTTAAGACTCATCAAAGAATGCTATAAACGTGGAAGGGACCTGGAGACACCGGAAGGTTTCAGAGTGATTATATAATTGTTAGACGGAGGCTTGGGAACCAGATTTTAAATTGTAAGATATTTCCAGAGGCAGACCACAGTTTATTGGCTGTGGACTGTAGATTAAAACTGAAAAAAATTGTAAAAAGTAGGAAATTAAGGAAATGGGACCTAGATAAGTTGAAGGAATCAGAGACTGTTGACAATTTTAGAGGAAGCTTTAGGCAACGACTGCCTAGAACAGGGATATGGAATACAGTGTAACACAAATGGGTAGCTTTGAGAGATGAAACAGTGAAGGCAGCAAAGGGTTAAATAGGTAAAACGGCAAGGTCTAGCAAAAATCCTGGATAACACAGGAGATATGTTTTTACTAATGAAAAGATAAAATAAAAAATGCTGAAAATGGAGCATGCAAGAAAAAGAAAAAGAAAATGTAAAATGAGATTGACATGAAGCGCAAACTGGCTCAGCAGGAGTGGCTAGAGGTCAAATGTAAGGATTAAGAAGCATCTATCACTAGGTGAATGACAGAAACTGCGTACATCAAAATTAAAGAGGCGTCTGGGGAAAAGAGAGGCACGTGTACAAATATCAAGAACTCTGGTGGAAAACAAGTTCTAAGCAAAGAAGGGAAAGCTGACAGGTAGAAGGAGTATGTAGAGGGCCTGTGATTTTGAAGGTATTATTGTAGATTTATGGATGTTTGCAGGTATGGATATTCAGCAGCCAAATAATTGGTAAAATTCATGGTTGATCTTCTGCTATTATTTATTTTGCAAAATTATCTTTTTAGTAGTTTCGGCCAAATGGCCATTGTCAAGACTAAAACAAATAAATCAAATGAATAGAGATTCCACAGTTCACAGATAAATAAAAGGTTTAATAGTGTGTCGCTTACTGACTGGAAAGTTGTATCATAACAACAGTAATTTGATCTTTTGAGCCCATCTTAGTAGTAACAATTTTTTTACAATAATAGCTGTGTACAATGGTTTCGTGAAGAAGCAAAGTTCACAACAACTAGTAACACATTAACAGATTTAACCAATGATACAGTCAAACACAACGCCATATCAAAGATAAGGTCTTTGGCTACATTTGTGTGCACCTTGCCCTCATCTGACTCATTAGCGTAGATCCTATGGTAATTTTTTATTTTTTTCCTCTTCACATCCATCATTTCTTCTGACGGTTAGGCATGAGCCCTCAAATCCATTTCCGACTCAGCGCCCCTCCCCCCCCCCCCCCCCCCGCCCCAATATCCTATGTCTTGATAGGGTTTGTATTAGACTGCAGTTCATAGAGGTGGTCTGTAATTTTGATAAAAATACAAAAAAATGGTAATAATCTACCGTTTACAAAACCCTCCTAACCCATCTTCCATTGGGTACGTGGAATTAAAAGTGTGATAAAGTTTTAAATTCTATGTTCAAGATCAGTGCAGGTTACTGTCATAAGGTATTTTAGTACAGGACACTGTGTGAGGTTAGCTTTGTTGTTATTCACATTGTACGCGTAATTCTTCGTGAGCTGAAGTGTAATTGTTATTATATGCTGTTTTGTTTTTATCTATCACTGCTGGCCCAGTTACATGTCCTAGCGGACTTATCTTTCAGCAATTACGATGTTTTGTGATGTACAAAATTCGCCAGTGTGGCTTTATCTGACGGCAACAGTTCGCTTTCCATGGTTTGAGCCGATTTCTTTATGGCAGTTACGATGTATTCTTAGATTACGAAAGTCACCAGGGTGGCATTTCTTGATATCTTACGATTGTAGTTTCACAATCTATCTCACTAAACTATCTATATAGTTTCGCAATCTACCTCACTATTGTACAGTGTTTACATGAAACCGAAGATTTTAATGTACCTTTTGTTAAACTGATTCTGTTATTGCTAGCATCTACTATAGTTTTTATCTTAGACATGGCGTTGTCTTAGACTGTATGCTTGAATGTTTTGCCTGATTACATTTGCCAATGTGTTACTAGCTGTCGTTGTTAACTTTGCTTCTACTGCTTCTTCACGAGAACTATTGCACACAGCTATTATTGTAAAAACAAATTACTACTAAGACGGCCTCAACAGAGAAAATTTTTATTATGGTATGACTTTCCAGCCATTTACGCCAGTAAGTGATACACTATTTAACCTTATATTTACCTGTAAAGCGTGGAATCTCTATTCATTACATTTATTCGTTTTAGGCTTATGCTTGTTAATGGTCATTTGACCGAAACTGGTAGCAAAGCGAATTGTGCAAAATAAACGACAACTGAAGGTTCACCATGAATTTTAACATTATTGTAGAAATGGAAGAGGACGTAGTTGAAGATGAGATGGGAAATATGATACTGCCAGAAGAATTTGACAAACCATTGCAAAACATAACAAGTAAGTTGAAATACTGTCAAAACCACTGAGGGCATTGGGAGAGCCTGCCATGACAAAACTCTTCCACCTGGTATGAAAGATGTATGACACAAGCGAAATACATTAAGACTTCAAGAAGAATAAATTAATTCCAATTCCAAACAAAACAGGTGGGGGTAGGTGCGAGTACTGCCGAACTATCAGTCTGATAAATCATTCCTGCAAAATGGTAACACAAATTCCTTACAGAGGAATGGAAAACCGGGTAGAAATTGGTAAGATCAGTTTGGATTCCAAAGAAATGAAGGAACTCGCGCGTCAACGCTGGCGCTACGTCTTATTTTAGAAGGTATGTCAAGGAAAGGCCAACCTACGTTTATAGACTTTTGTAGACTTAGAGAAAGCTTTTGACAATACTGACTGGAATACTCTCATTGAATTCTGGAGGTTGCAGGGGTAAAATACAAGGAGCGAAAGGCTATTTACGACTTGTTTAGAAACCAGACGGCAGTTGTAAAAGTCGAAAGGCATGAAACGAAAGCACTGGTTGAGAAGGAAGTGAGACACGATTGTGGCCTTTCCCGGATGTTATTCAGTGTGTACAATGACCAAGCAGCAAAGGAAAGCAAAGAAATATTTGGTATAGCAATTAAAGAAGTCCAGAGAGAAGAAATAAAAATCTCTCAGAGATAGTAAAGGATTTGGAAGACCAGTTGAATGGAATGGACAGAGTCTTGAAGGGAGGTTATAAGATTAACATCAGCGGAAGCAAACAAGGATAATGGAATGTAGTCGAATTAAATCAGGTGATTCTGAGAAAATTACACTAAGAAACGGGACATTGGAGGTAATAGAGGAGTGTTGCGATTTGGGTAGCAAAACAACTGATAACGTGCAGGGTAGAGAGAATATCGAATGTAGACTGGCAATGGCAAGTAAGCGTTTCAGAAGAAGAGAGATTTATGAGCACCGAATATAGATCTAAGTGTTGGGAAGACTTTGTGAAAGTATTTGTATGGTGTGTAGCTATGTATAGAAGTGAAACACGAACGATAAATAGCTTAGATAAGAAGAGAATAGCAGCTTTCGAAACGTGGTGCTACAGAAGAAACCAGCCTTTCGAATGAAGACAACAACAACAACACTATGAAAATATCCACAGCATTATTTCGGGCCAGCCGGGGTGGCCCAGCGGTTCTAGGTGCTACAGTCTGAAACCTCGCGGCGCTACGGTTGCAGGTTCTAATCCTGCCTCGGGCATGGATGTGTGTGATGTCCTTAGGTTAGTTACGTTTAAGTAGTTCTAAGTTCTAGGGGACTGATGACCTCAGATGTTAAGTCCCATAGTGCTCAGAGCCCATTATTACGGTTCATTTGCAATGTAACTAACATAAAAATTGTAAATAGGAAGATCTACGTAGAGCCTCGTACCTAGGACTATCACATTACCGTCCTGTTCTTCCTCTGCGCCGACCACTGCTTAGAAACTACACTAACACAAATGGCTCATACCTCGGTCGACCTGTGCCATAACTATTTCTTCGTAAACGCTTATCCGTCTCGAGATCCGATTTCTGTCACTTTCATTTCTGGGCAGGTCCTGCACGTATCATAAATGAGAAAGAAATCGGTGATGACGAGTAGGTCAGCAATTTAGAAAACAAGAAAAAAATCTGCGCTTGCTACATTCAGTTGTCACTGGACGATAGCCTAAGAAGTCGAAAGCGAGTTCATGATAAAATGAATAGTTTTTTCACAGCATCAAGAAAATGGTTCAAATAGCTCTGAGCACTATGGGACTTAACTTCAGTCCCCTAGAACTTAGAACTACTTAAACCTAACTAACCTAAGGACATCACACACATCCATGCCCGAGGCAGGATTCGAAGCTGCGACGTAGCGGTCGCACGGTTCCAGACTGTAGCGCCTTTTTTTTTTTTTCTTTTTCATTTTGTTCGTGGTTGATCGTTGTATTTGGTCGTTGCGGACGCCACATGACATCCTTTCAAGTTCGTTTGTTGATCCTTCCACTCAGTTTTTTATTACAGAGGCGAACCAGCTCTCTGACCGAACACGCTGAGCTACCGTGTCGGCTGTGCCTAGAACCGCTCGGCCACCTCAGCCGGCCTTTCACAGCATCAGTAAAGTTTGTTGTCTACAACAGACCTTCACCGAAGAGTCAAGCAGTATATTGCTCCCTCCTACGTATATCTCGCGAAGAGACCATGAGGATAAAATCAGAGAAATTAGAGCCCACACAGAAGCATACCGACAATCCTTCTTTCCACGAACAATACGAGACTGGAATAGAAGGGAGAACCGATAGAGTTACTCAAGGTACCCTCCGCCACACACCGTCAGGTGGCTTGCGGAGTATGGATGTAGATGTAGATGTACAACATTATTATCATCTTGTGTGAAGCACCAACGGAAAATTCAGTTATCTTAACGAAGCATCATTTGATGCTGCAGTTAATGTAAAGCTTTGCGACGTAATACGTAGAAACTTCGAAGTTTGATTTCAGCGAGCAGTACGCACACGCAGCGTAGCTGGCAGTGGGCAGGCAGTCTCCGGCCATGGCGCTACGCGCATGTCTGATTTACAGTTGAGCCACCCATTATTTTGGGCGCAGCGGCGCACCCCTCCCTCCCCCCTTTCTTGCCCCTCTACCAGCGTGAGGCGGCTTCCGTTGTATGTTGTTTCCCTCTGCCCCTTCGCCCCCTCCACAGACAACGTCTTCCATCCACCAAACCCAGTCTCTCTCTCTCTCTCTCTCTCTCTCCCTCTCCTTTTCTCTGTCCACCATCTCCGACGCATCTCCAGACCGCAGTTATTTACGAGACTGGTCTCACAAGAGTCGAATTTGCATTCTCGCTGTGACACCGGGGTCGCTTAGTGCCAAGTGCACTTATATAACCACAAAGAGGAGCAGAGAGGAGAGGCAGTGCTCGTGTGTGTGTGTGTGTGTGTGTGTGTGTGTGTGTGTGTGTGTCTGAGTGAGTGCGCGGAGAAGGTGATACGCATCTGCCGCCGCCGTCCCGCTTTCTGCGCTACGGATAAACACCGTCCAATGAGCCGCGCGAGTGCTTGCATCAGCGGTCGCCAACAAAGGCAGTTTTAAATCCCCCGAGAACCGGCGTGGCCGGCCTGAAAGGCAGGCCTCCTGCGGGGGTGGGGGGGGGGGGGCGAGAGGAGGGATCAGAGATTAACTGACAGCACCTGTCCGGCGACCCACGTGAGATCTATACGCATTAGGTGCGCGCCTCGGTTGCAACTACGTAATGTGTGTGCCAGAGGGATTCCTTTCTTACTCCGCAAATCAAGCGGCCGGCCGGTCGCGCTGGTCCTTTTGGCGCCGCGAGTTGCGGTCTTGCGGCGGCCGTGAGAACTAACAGCCGCGGAGGTGATCGCTTGTTGCCAGACGGAGACCTTGACTCGCGCCGCCGCGGTCTGCAGGAAGGCCTGCACTATCTCAGCTGCACTCCCAGCTGGCTTGTCTCTCCACAAGAAGAGCAACGAGGGTCGCTCGGGCGACGGTGGTGGTCGCTGCACAGACGGACATAAATATGTATGGGATAATCCGGACACGGCGGCGTATTTACGACTTGATTAAGTGGCGCTGGGAAACGGGCCGAGGGACGAACACTGCGAGTGAGGCCAATACGTATCGGATTTACATTTATCCGCGAGTCATAGCTCACAAACATCGTTTTCCTTTGCTTCTTCCTTAGTTAGTCAGCCCTTTTTTTTTGATAAGATAAGGTTAACAACATTCTCAACATACGCAAGAGAATTGTTTCGACATCAGCAGCGATTGGTGTTGATAAGATCTGTCATAATTAGAATGACATTCCAGATTTTATCAAACGATTGTTCGATAGAACCAACGTTAGTTCACCATGTTATGTACATCAGCTGACGAAAACGGCCATTTCAGAAAAAATCAGACCGTCTCTAAGAGAGACTTTTAAATAAGGAAACTTGCCTCTTTTTTGATTGGCTAAAGAACTTTATTCTTTTAAGTAGACAGGGTACTTTTTAGGCTCAATATTACGTAAAAATCAGCGTCTATTTCTTTATTGCACAATATATGAAGGGCTTATTTCAATAGTGGTACAAGTCCACTTTTGTTCATTCTGAGATACAGAGTCCTAAAGTTAAATGAGCGCTGAAAAATCTGCAGTTTAGATACCAGAAATATACAAGCATATGGCCACTTGCTAGAGATGAGCCTTTCTTTCTGTTTGTTTGGACCATTAATGTCAGAAGCCTTAAAGACAGAAAAGTGGAGGTAATGGACTTGTACCATTATTGGAATAAGCCCATCATACAACGTATTTCTTTCATAATGGGCTCAGCAATTGAATGCTTGTGGCGGTATGTTTGACACATTCTATGGCTTTTTGGTAACCACACCAAGAATCCACTCTTTAGCACTAAGTTCATGGACAGAGTGATCGTCGGTGGAAAACTTCTGAAAGAAACTGACACACACATCTTTTCTCATTGCTGTAACATCATGCAGAGGATCATGTCGTGTAATGACCACTCCATAATATCTCCGAAGAAGGTCTATTTCCGCTTCCGTCTATCTGCTTCGACCAGACAGAAATCATACATCAGACACCAGCTTCCCTTTCATATGTCTCTACAGCTTCCTCAATCTAACACTCATCCTC
Organism: Schistocerca serialis cubense; assembly: GCF_023864345.2. Lineage (NCBI taxonomy): Eukaryota > Metazoa > Arthropoda > Insecta > Orthoptera > Acrididae > Schistocerca > Schistocerca serialis. The sequence continues at coordinate 333,881,158 of NC_064639.1, read as the reverse complement.
TTCTGCACATGCCCACAACACTCCAGTTTTGTTACCAAAGTATCCCCATAAGCATTGAACTCAGTAGTTTTACTGAAAGCTTTAGAGTTCCCATCGCCTACGTCAATCGTATATCTAACATTGTAAACTCGCTCTGACCTCTGAAATATTTTTCGAGCTCCATTACACTACATACCTTCACTGCAACCATTATAATTCATGGACTACTTACTTTCAATATATCCTTTAGTGTTATCATGGCAGCTGTGGTAGTACACAGACATGCAATCAACATCAATCACCTTCCCGTTCTCCAGAGATGTAGCACTTGCTACACCATTTAAAGAACGCTGATCTCGACATTGCCATGTTTAATCAAGTGCGACAACAAAATCCCTGGGCCCACTAATATTTACAGTTTATTCTACGTTTCATAGATGCTTTACGCACAGCCATCAAGGCACCTAGAAGAATTTTTACGTACTTGAACCTGCTGGTAGGAGGAGGAAGGTCCGTTCATCAAACCAAGACACTTTTCAGCAGCCTTTTTTCCTTTCTCTATTAGACGCTTTGCAGATACTAACTTCAAATTTATATCATATGATTTCTGCACAAATTTCGAAGCCATTTTCGAGGTAGATTTATTGCAGGATCAGCAGAGAACAACAAATTTGATGCTAAACCCTTCCTGATATTTCGTTCTCCAGTTATTTCCAGACAGCCCAAGCCATCACATTGTCTACATTTCGCTATTTTCTGCATCAAAGAAGGTAAAATGCCCCATTGTCAACAATAAATCCACTAGAAACAGTATCACTGTTAACTCAAAAATTTAAATCACCAGGAAGCGTGCCAGGTGGGTGTTTCTTTCCTGAACAACTGATGCATACAGTAGGTTACTTTCAACAGAGTGGACTGCTTTGTTTGTGAACTGCTTAAGACTGAATTTTCTGTTATCGAATTTCTTGACGCGTAGCACAGCTAATATTTATTGCAAACTAAAGGATATGTACACCCACAAATATATGTAGCACTTTGGCAACAAACTTTCAAAAGACATGAACAAACTACTTCAGCAAAGCAAAACTAAATAGGAGCAAAGATAATCATTTACAGATGCTAGAAATAACCAGTGTTACCAGCATATACAATATATCACAAACATAATCACTGGAAGCGAAAATTTAATGGTTTTTTTTTTTTTTTTTTGCGGAGTAATAATGGTTCTCTGTAATTCAGATAAAGGGAGCGTGACAGCGTACATGGCTACTTCTAAAATTTAATATATAGCGAACATTTTTCATTTGAAACTGTAAATGTATTTATCAATGTAATCAGAAAAGCCTGAAGAATTTAATAAAATCATAAAGAAATTTCGATTTTTCCTTCATTCAAACTTACGCTATATCCTTAATTTTGACTGCGCATACACATATTGTACACCTTATTGATTTCTTAAGAGGTAATAACAGCTTGTCTCACGAAAGGAAGACTGAGAGGCTAGGAGTGAGGTGTGACCGGCCAGCACCTGTAGAAGCTCTGAAATGCAACTCGCAAGCCTATGAAAAAGTTGAAAATCGTACTAGTACTGATTTTAATTTTGGCGAAATGGGCGTATTAAGCAAATATCTATCTACCACCAGTAGAACATTTGATCATAAGGCAGCTACCTAGCTTACAGGTTACACAACTGCCTTTTCAGAAAGTTGTATGTGAGGCCTCTATTAAATACCATATTTCTCTTTAACTTAAAAATATGAATTTAAAAAAAAAATTAAAAAAAATTAAAAAAAACAGAATGGACTGGATCACGATTCCATAGGACTGATAAGGTCACCAATTATTAAAAAAGGATTAATTCAATTTACGTACCATTAATAAAAAGCTTCAGTTTAACCAGTCTCTAGTCACACAGGTGGATGAGAGCAGTACGTCTGTTATCGTGTATGCAACTGATTACATTCAAAAAGGTCAAGAATTTTTATCCAGTAGTGCGGCTAGAAAAAAACCGGACTGATGCTGGAAAAAACATTTATTTACAATTATTTACAATTTCATGTTATCTCCTTCAATTTACTCTCCTCCTCGGTCTCTACACCGCTCCATACGAATTTTCCACTGTTCATAGCAATGCTGCAGATCATTTTCGGTAAGTCCATACATTACTTCCGTCGCTTTTTCTTTTACTGCTTCAACAGTCTCAAATCTAGTTCCTTTCAAAGCTGACTTGACTTTAGGGAAAAGAAAAAATTCACAGGGGGCCAAATCAGATAAGTAGGGTGGATGATCTAAGATGGGAATGTTGTGTTTTGCCAAAAACGTCTTCACTGACAACGCACTGTGAGCTGGGGTATTGTCTTGGTGAAGGATCCATGACATTTTTCTCCACAAATCGTTCCGTTTTCTCCGTACTCGCTCACGTAGGGTAGCCAGGACGCTAATGTAGTAATGCTGATTCACTGTTTGTCCCTCTGGTACCCAATCAATGTGCACAATCCCTTTGATGTAAAAAAAAAAAACAATCATCATTGCCTTGAATTTCGATTTTGACATTCGTGTTTTTTTTTGTCGTGGAGAACCAGGAGTTTTCCAATGCATCGATAGGCGTTTAGTTTCGAGATCGTAAGTAAAAAACCACGATTCATCGCAAGTAATAACATTTTGTAAGAAGGTGGGATCACTTTCAATGTTTTCCAAGATGTCAGAACAAATCATTCTTCGGCGTTCCTTCTGTTCAATTGTGAGACACTTTGGAACCATTTTTGAACACACTTTGTTCATGTAGTAACTTTCATGAAGAATCTCTGCCTAACACTTTCCTTGTCAACTCCTGTTAACTCAGACACTGCTCTGATTGTTAAACGGCGATCTTGTTGAACAAGTTTACCGATTTTTTCAATGTTTGCATCAGTTTTTGCTGACAATGGTCTGTCAGTGCGAGTGTCATCACTGGTGTCTTCGCGGCCATCTTTAAATCGTTTAAACCACTCAAACACTTGTGTTCGCGACAAACAATCATCGCCGTACACTTGTTGTAACATTACAAACGTTTCACTTGCAGATTTTCCTAGTTTGAAACAAAATTTGATGTTAACACCCTGTTCTTTCTGCACACTCAACATTTTCCGACCCACAGACAAAACGTCAACTACTTAAAACAGACGCCACGGGCAGACTGAGTGCAGGAGGCAGATGAAACTCGAGCAGTAGGCGGAGCGAGAGTCACGTGACAGGCCACGCGACTTTCAGCCTCATTGCATTCGTTTTATTGTTTCACCAGTACTAGTCCGGTTTTTTTCTAGCCACACCTCGTATGTTCGTTTCCCTTTCAAACCTACCACAAAAGTTTTTCTGGAAACAAAGAAAGTAAAAGAAAACAGAAATTTTTTACCTGCATTCAAAAAATAAAACCCTTTTTCCGATGAATCCTGAGACAACCACACTGCATTGCGCGTTTAAGATCCGTAAGATTTGTTCTGCACTGAGAGCGGTTGTTAATGCAGTCGATTCTCCTGATTACCTTTTAGCTAAAGAGCAAACATTATTATTTCCCCACCTCTTACCTCTTATACTGAGAAAAATGGGGAAGAACTCGTCAAATTTTCAAATCAGGTCGCCATCGACCATGACACCTAACTTGGAAGTTACCAACACGTACACAAACATTCCAACGAAGGAAGTAATCCAGATTGTAGAATCCAATCTAAGACAACGTCCTAACTTACAGTTCCAAGTAACTGATGAATTTCTCGTTCTTCTAAAGATGATGCTAGACCACGATTACTTTAAATTCAGTAATGTCATCTACAAACAGACAAAAAGGGCTGGCTATGTGACTGCCAACGTTTTCGTCAGCCACACTGATTGCCAGTTTTTTCAGTCTCTTCCCCATTACCTCCATAATGTTATTTGCTACAAAGTCTATTACCGATGACGTCTTACTCCTCTACAGTACTGCTAAAGAATATGTCCAGAATTTCCACCACGATCTTATCACAATGCACACTTATATTTAATTTATGTCAGAGCACCACGTTAATTTTACATTTACGTTACTGTTCTTAGATTTAAACCTCATTTTGCAAAAGAGTAAGATTACCTGTCACATTTAGGAAAGAGAATACCACTAATATTTTAATTCAAAGCTCATCGAATCCCCCGCAGAAATATAAGATGGCTGCAACGCATACAGTGCTTCACCGTGATATCCAAGTACCGCTTAGCAAACAGGACACCCTCATACAGCAAATGCAACATAGAGAACTTCTAAGTAATCACCGTTGGATTACCCTGACATACATCGATTAAGACTTTCCGTGTAATTCACGCAGTAAAATGCCCTATTTAGCGAATATTTCAGATACGGCTGGTCGATGGCTCAGAAAGGCTGGTGTCATAGCGACATTTCTGATATCAAACAGAACTGGTCTTCAGTATTGGCACCACGAGGCTAGGACCCAGAACCATCAACTAGGATGAGGCATTTATCAAATTAAGTGCACTGACTGCCAATGCCTCTACATCGGACAGTTGGGGCGCACTTTTAAAATTCAAGGAACATCAGTACCATAACAATTCCAAGTCCACTTTGTCCGCTCAGTTGAAAGATAATGGGCACATCAATACTAACATGTTTATCCTCCATCGTCACCATAAAGGCCTTGATTAGAAGAAATAGAAATTACGACAGTTTAAACAAGAACCCTTCAACTACCCTGAACGAGTTATCTGTGCTGAAGCTCATGTACCTTGTAAATAATATTTCCTTCTTGATATAGTGCTCAAACCTCACAAATATTCCTCTCAGATTCCCATCTTAAAGGAATTGTAATCTCTTTTTTATCCCTTCAGATTTAGTCGTCAACCCTTTGCGGATCCTCAATTGTCGCTGAATTTGTTTTGTTTTTATCCCTTTCAGCACTACTGGCAATATCATTATTAACAGCTTGTTTGGCACTCTCACTATTTTTTAAACATTAAATTTTTATTTTAACTACATCTAACTACCTTTTATTCATTTACATATTCTGTATTCACCATTTGTAAACGTTTGGGCTAGTCAGTTACCCATTACTCATTTCACCACTAAATGGTTTTAGTTTCCCCTGTAATACACACATAAAAAAAGTTTTGCATGACCTCGGTTCAGAGAGCTCAGGAATCTACACAGAAAATTGGAATAGAGATCAACATAAACATCTTTCATGCCCTTTTTGTTGTTCATGAAAACCACACATTGCATGTTGTACCACCATACAGCGAGACCTGCAGAGCTGGTGGTCCAGATTGCTGTACACACCGGTACCTCTAATACCCAGTAGCACGTCCTCTTGCAGTGATGCATGCCTGTACTCGCCATGGCATACTATCCACAAGTTTATCAAGGCACTGTTGGTCCAGATTGTCCCTCTCCTCAACGGCTATTCTGCGAAGATTCCTCAGAGTGGTTGGTGGGTCACGTCGTCCATAATCAGCCATTTTCAATCTATCCCAGGCATGTTCGACTGGGTTCATGTCTGGAGAATATGCTGGCCACTCTAGCCGAGCGATGTCGTTATCCTGAATGAAGTCACTCACAACATGTGCACGATGGAGGCGCGAATTGTCGTTCATGAAGACGAATGCCTCGCCAATATGCTGCCGATATGGTTGCACTGTCGGTTGGAGGATGGCATTCACGTATCGTACAGCCGTTACGGCGCCTTCCGTGGTCACCAGCGGCGTACGTCGGCCTTACATAATGCCACCCCAACATAGCAGGGAAGCTCCACCTTGCTGCATTCGCTGGATATTGTATCTAAGGCGTTTAGCCTGACCGGGTTGCTTCCAAACATGTCTCCGACGATTGTCTGCTTGAAGGCACATGCGACTCTCATCGGTGAAGAGAACGTGATGCCAGTCCTGAGCGCTCCATTTGACGTGTTGTTGGGCCAATCTATACCTCGCTGCATGGTGTCGTGGTTGCAAAGATGGTCCTCGCCATGGGCGTCGGGAGTAAAGTTGCGTATCATGCAGCCTATTGCGCAAAGTTTGAGTCGTAACACGACGTCCTGTGCCTTGACGAAAAGCATTATTCAACATGGTGGCGTTGCTGTCGGGGTTCCTCCGAGTCGTAATCCGTAGTTAGCGGTCATCCACTGCAGTAGTAGCCACTGGGCGGCCTGAGCGAGGCATGTCATCGACAATTTCCGTCTCTCTGTGTCTCCTCCATGTCCGAACAACATCATTTTGTTTCACTCAAAGACGCCTGGACACTTCCCTTGTTGAGAGCCCTTCCTGGCACAAAGTAACAATGCGGACGCGATCGAACAGCGGTATTGACCGTCTAGGCGTGGTTGAACTACGGACAACACGAGACGTGTACCGGCTTGCAAGTGGAATGACTGCAACTGATCGGCTGTCGGAGCCCCTCCGCCTAATACGCGCTGACCATGCAATATTTTTTAAATCTTTGGGCAGGTTTAGTGACAGCTCTGAACAGTTAAAGGGACTGGGTCTGTGATACAATATCCACAGTCAACGTCTGCCTTCAGGAGTTCTGGGAACGGAGGTGACGCAAAACTTTTTTTGATGTGTGTATGACGGTCACCAGTTTTAGTGTGCGGTTGCCTTCTATCATTGCGACGTTTCACTTTCGGTTGCCCCCTTGCGTTCACTGTGCAGCAGCCAGCACCCTCACGGTGTATGTTCTCTCATGTTGTTTGTTGATGTTGTCTCAGTATTTTCTCCTTTCTTTCTTCTTTTGACCGCCTCTGACTGATGACTTCTTGCTCGGGTGCGACGACCCTCCACTGTGTGGTGCTCGTGACGTACAGAAGACTCTGCGCCACATTTTACTAGACTGTGTTTTATTTTCGGACCAGAGGACAGTGGCAGATTTGTCGGAATTTTAAGTGATATTGAAACGAGTGTGATTAGAGTGCTAAGTTTCGTGAAATGCTCATCTTGTTTCCGCAAATTTTAGGGAGATGTTCTCAATGTGTTAACATGGTGACCGGCTCACACATGTTTTTCGCAAATGGTCAGCCAATCATGTGTCCCCGCGACTTTCATTTAGCTCTTCCGTGGTTTTACTTCTAGTACCTTTCACCCTTCTTCTTTGTATTAAAGCCTGTGAGCTAGAGTGATTAGCGTGGCTCAAAGAGAATGAGGTGGGGGGTGAGTGAATGAGTGTCATTTTATAGGTTTCTCCTTACTGTGATACAACAATTTTAGTAATTTTATCCACATTCGTTTCATTTAGTATGTGTAAGGGCGCTGATAACCTCGGTTTTGAGCGCCCATAAACTCCAAACTCCCCCCCCCCCACCCCCTCTCTCTCTCTCTCTCTCTCTCTCTCTCTCTCTCTCACACACACACACACACACACACACACACACACACACACACGCACATGTACACATCGCTCCTTTGACCGCTCACTGTGCTTATGTTATTTTGTTGACTATCAGATGTGACAGCCGTGTTTCATTTTGATTGACTCACTATTATTATAACAAATAAGTGTTAAATGCTATAGAATCTCTTGGTATAGTTTCATTTCCCTTTTGCAGACTTGTGCACCTGAAGGTAGGATTATAATCACTTGAAACCGGTAGTAATCTTCAAACAATGAAACTGTTTACAACTGACGCGGTTAATTGATTCTACTTTTATTTATTTATTAGTGTCTGACATTTCTCAGTATACAGCAGCACATAAATTAGTGTAATATACCTAATTCAAAATACGATGGGCGTTCAATAAGCAGTGCAACACTTTTTCCATAAATCAGGAAGATTCCAATAGCCACATTATTCCCCACTCCTCTGTCTATAAAACCCTAGGGTCTGTATGCCCGCATGATACTACTCTACTGCTTGACGTCGCAGCAAACATCTTGCGACATCAATAAACTCTCCATAACCCACTTACTGCTTCGCACGGAGTGTATCCTGCATTGGGCCAGACAGGTGGAATTCGGAAGGCGCAAGATCCGGACTGGTGGGTGATGAAGAACATTCCAATGAAGATTCGTGAGCTAATTTCGGATATGCATACTTCTGGCGTTGTCATGGAGAAGGAAAAGTTCGTTTTCATTTTTGTGGTGACGATCAAGCTGAAGTCTTTTCTTCAACTTCCGTGTTGATCGTTGCACCATGAGAGAGGACATGAAAGAGAATAACGCCTTCAGATTCAGCGAAGACCGTCGAGATTACTTTACTGACTGATGGTGGTACTTTAGTTGTTGCTACGAAGGGCAGGTGGTGTGGTATCACGCCATGAATTGCCCTTTTCGTTTCCGGTTCGAAGTTATGAACGCATGTTTCATAGGCTGTAACGCCGTTCGATCAACCTCGTAAGGTGCAAGCACTTCCAGAAGATGGTCCTTCGTTGATCTTTTAGGTAGCGAGGAGCACTCCAAATGGTGGACGTATATGTCTACTCTACCAACAGAGACATCCAGTTGTAATCCGTCGATCAATTAGAACGAGAGTGTCCACACGTTCCATCACCGTAGCAGTCACAGTTGTGTCGACCTGCCGGTACGCGGGATATCGGACAGATTTGCGCAACCTTCTTGCGATGATGACAGAACCTTCGCCCAACGAGACGTGGTGCTTTTGTTCACTGCCACGTCTCCGTACACGTTCTGCGAGCTCCTATGAAAATCTACGATTCTGTGGTTTTCCGCCAAGAAAACTCAGTGACAGCTCTCAGATTGGAACGAAACTCCGTCACATACGCCATTTTGAAGGATTCGTATGGCGCCGCCGCCTATCGGGATTTCATGAAACTATAGGGGCTGAAGTGAGAATGTTTTACGATACCCCGCAACAAATTCGGCACCTTTTGAACAGAAACTGACCGAAAAAAAAAATTATATTGTGTTACTTACTGAACACCCATCGTAACAGTAGTGTTACTTTGCTAAAACTCATTACTTCGCTCTACTAACAAAAAGGAGTATACTAGTTCAAACATTAATGAGGGAAATCCTTTTCCTGAACGATTCTGCAATCATTGAGATTATATTTTGTCATTAATGCGTTCTAGATCGTTTAACGTATTCTTTTAATGATAATGTCGTTTCGGCTACTGCCACCGGCGGATCAAATCTTGGAACTCGTAAAACAACGATCAGTGTCGGTGTCAGTAAAACCTATCCGTAAGCGAGGCACAGATTTTGTTACTACCGAGCCCCTCCGCAGTCGATATTCAAAGACAAAGACACCGTGACTTGGCAACGCCTACCCTGGCGTCGCATTAGGCTGAGGAAGGGTCGTGTGGAGGGGCTACACAGTGCTGTACGCGGATCCGCATCACCTCCGGCGAATGCAAGAACTTGTAGGACATCGGGGCGACATCTCGAATTGATGCAGCGGGGTTGGCGCACTGTTACCTTCGACTGAACGTCGGTGGCTGCATTTACGGTAGACGTTCACAGGGTCACCTCTAAGTGAAGCGGAATGCGAGATGCGTTTGGAGTTTAAACTGAGCAGTTACAATAACGTGTTAGGTTTGTTGGACCAGCTACTTCTTCGTAGACATTACGAGTCGCTTATGCGCTGTTGAATGTGCTGTCCGGTTTAGCTACAGCTCAACAGGCGCGACAAGTACGGCTTGTGTCATTTGGTGATTTAGCCAAATTTTTCCATATTGCTTGTGCTGTAGCAAAACAAGGAATATAGCAAAAGAATAAACGATGAGCTTTACAGTTTGACATGCAAGCATCATTGAGCTTCGGAGTGCACCGCTAGTTGACCTTGTTTAAAGTTTCATGGTGTCAAAGAGCATCGTGTTGAAGTCTATACTGTGAGTGGTGCTGTGTGCGGTCAGACGGTTCCCCAATCTTTCAGTACTCTGTTTTGGCTGACTGCCGCTAAGAGTTGTACACTCCCATTGATAATGGCGCAGTACTTTTGAAAATTACCGGGTGATCAAAAAGTCAGTATAAATTTGAAAACTTAGTAAACCACGTAATAATGTAGATAGAGAGGTAAAAATTGACACACATGCTTGGAGTGACGTGGGGTTTTATTAGAACAAAAAAAAGTACTGCTAGACGCTTGAAAGATCTCTTGCGCGCGTCGTTTGGTGATGATCGTGTGCTCGGCCGCCACTTTCGTTATGCTTGGCCTCCCAGGTCCCCAGACCTCAGTCCGTACTATTATTGGCTTGGGGGTTACCTTAAGTCGCAAGTTTATCGTTATCGACCGACATATCTACGGATGCTGAAAGACAACATCTGACGCCAATGCCTCAAAAAAATGGTTCAAATGGCTCTGAGCACTATGGGACTCAACTGCTGTGGTCATAAGTCCCCTAGAACTTAGAACTACTTAAACCTGACTAACCTAAGGACATCACACACATCCATGCCCGAGGCAGGATTCGAACCTGCGACCGTGGCGGTCGTGCGGTTCCAGACTGTAGCGCCTTTAACCGCTCGGCCACTCCGGCCGGCGCCAATGCCTCACCTTAAGTCCGGACATGCTTCACAGTGCTGTTCACAACATTATTCCTCGACTACAGCTATTGTTGAGGAATGATGGTGGACATATTGAGTATTTCCTGTAAAGAATATCATCTTTGCTTTGTCTTACTCTGTTATGCTAATTATTGCTATACTGACCAGATGAGGCGCCATCTGTTGGACATTTTTTGAACTTTTGTATTTTTTTTTTTTTTTTTTGGTTCTAATAAAACCTAATGTCATTCCAAGCATGTGTGTCAATTTGTATTTCTCTATCTACATTATTCCGTGATTTATTCAGGTTTCAAATTTATACTGACTTTTTGATCACCCGGTATATTTGAGCAGGGACCTTTTTTCTTAGTAAATGTTCCTTTTTTTAATTGTTAGGTGTACAAATGTACTTTTATAGCTCTGCTCTTGGTTAAGATTTTAATCCCTTTACTTCTAGTCATTAGTCTTCTAAATGATCTGCTGAGGGCCGCCATCAATTCCTCTCCTGAGCCGACCTTTTCATCTCAGGATAAGTACTGCAACCTCCGTCCTCAATTATTTCCTGGACGTATTTCAATCTCCGTCTTCTGTGTTCTCTATATATTTCTCGCCTCTCCGATTCAGCGGAGAACATTCTCATTCTTACCAGTCCACCAAATTTCAACACTCTTCTGTAGCAAAACAGCTCTGACATACTACAGGTTCAGAAAAAGCCACAGGATTGGCACCTAGCGTTGAGCACAATTTCTTTAGTTTTTCCCGGGACTTGTTATGCGAAGCCAGCTGGTTGCTGACGCACCGTTGTTGAAATAGAAGTCACATTAGGAGGACTCAACATCGTAGCGGACGGTGGCTTAGAAAAGAGGGACAGAAATGAAGATCATTAGTTTTTTGACGTTTCATCTCTTTTTGTTGGAATATTTTGTTAAAGAAACAACTACGCCACTAGTGGACGGATGTAACTTTAGAGAGGATTGGTTGTCGAGTTTTTCTTTGTGGGAAGAAGGAAGAAGACTGTTCTTTACTGTTATTTATTGAATTCTTTTTTTAAACTAGACTGCATTTACATCTGTTCTAAGTATCAACCATCATCAGATCTTGTTTATATGTAATATAGATTGAACGGTAAATTGATATAACAGTAGAAATCATCATGAATTCATGTAAAAACAATATAAATAAAATTTTTATGGAACAAGTCTGAGCTAAGTTGTGCACCATATTCTTACCAGGCACAGGTTGAACAAACCGACTCAAGGAAGGACATGAAGTAAATATTCTAGAATTCGAATCAAGAACAGCTGTCAATATGAGTAACTTAGAAGTAGACATCCTCAGTGTCGCGAAACAAATTGATTCACTTAATAAAGACAAGTCCCCTGGTCCAGATTGTACAACAGTTTGGTTTCCTTCTGAGTGTGATGATACGATTGCCCCACACTTACTGTCACATAGGACAACTAACGCATCGAAAGATCCGTACTCAAAGACTGGGAAGTTGCACAGGTCACACCGGTACTCAAGAAAGGATGTATTAGTAATGCGATGAATTACAGACCCATATCACTAACGTCGATTCGCAGTAGGATTTTGGAAGATATGCTGTGGTTGAATATTACAATTACCACTAAGAAAACGGTTTATTGACAAATAACTAACACCAGCTCCTTATTTACACAAAGTAATGAGTGCTATACAGGGGAACTGAAACTGATAACCAATTTTTACATTTCCAGAAGGTTTCTGACACTGTTTCTCACAACGTATCATCGCAGTTGTGCGTTTGGATTCGTGTTTTCCTGTCAGAAAGGTCACAGTTCGTAGTAACGGACGGAAATAAAACAGAAGTAATATCTAGCGTTCGCGAAGGAAGTCTGGTAAGTCCTCTGCTATTATTAATCTACATAAATGTTTTTGGAGACAAACAGGGCAGCCATCTTAGAGTTTTAGAAGGTGATGCTGTCATCAAATGGTCAAAACCAGTTGCAAAATGATTTAGATAAGTTGTCTCTATGGTGTAAAAATTGACAGTTGACTCTAAGTAATAAAAAAGTGTAAATTCTTCCACTTCAGTGCTAAAAGAAATCCGCTAAATTTCGGTTACACGATAAATCACACAAATCAAAAGGCTGTAATTTCAACTGAACGCTTAGAGCTACGCATAACTTAAACTAGAACACTCACATAGATAATGTTGTGGGAAAGCGAACCAGACACTGCGATTTATTATCAGAACGCTTAGAAAGTGCAACAGGTTTACTAAAGAGACCACATATACTACGCTTGGCTGTCATATCCTGGAGTACTACTTCACGACATGGGATCCGCACCAGAGAGGATTGATGGAAGATACCGATAAAGTTCAAAGAAGAGCAGCTCGTTTCCAGACACCAGATTTCTACTTTGAATGCGAAAAAAAAGTTATTGGCGCCCACCTACGTACATTGATATGATCATTGTAGTAAAATAAGTCGGAGCGCTCACGTAAGGATTAGTGTTCGCTTTTCCCGTTCTCTGTTCGAGAATGGAACATCTTGAAAGTGGTTTGATAAACCCCCTGCCAGGCAATTAATTGTTAATTGCACTGTAGTCATGTACATTTAAATATAGATGTAATTTGTGTACCACTATCACTTCTGCCCTCTCCAGATCCAGTCGCGGATTTTTCGCGGTACAATCGATTGCTGATAAGCATCCGTGTGGGCTCGAATCTCTCTACTTTTAACTTCGTGCTCCTTTCGCGAGTCATACGTAGAAGGAAGAAATATATTTGTTGACTCTTCTACGAAACTTCACTATGGGAAATGTAGCAGTCAACCACATCGGGATCAGAAAGATGCTCATGCAGCGTCTGTCATTACAGTGTCTTGATCATCTCAGCTGTGATTTCGTGCTTACTAAACGAACCATTTAACAAAATGCGCTGCTCTTTCTATGGACATTGTCTATTTCCTGTATCAAGCTTGTCTGCTAGGGGTCGACGAATATTCAAATATTGGGTTTTGCTAGGCACCTCCTTTGTTGACGAATTTTATTTCCTGAGGAATCTTCCAATGAATCTCAGTTTAGCGTCTGCCCTACCTGCGATTACTTTTATGTGGTCCTTCCACTTTAAATCGCCCTCTACACATACCCCTAGGAATTTTATGGAAGCAATAGCTCCTAGTGATTGTTCTGCAGTTGTGCAGTCATACAGTAACAGGTCATTCCATCTATATATACCTAATACGTTACATGTTACATCTGTTTATGTTGATGCTCAGTTTCCACTCCCAGAATCAAATGTCGGTCGTTTGGAGGTCTTCCTGCATTTCGCTACTATTTTCTAGCGTTGCGACTTGTCTGTAAACAATCCGCGAAAACTCTCATGGGATTCCGATGCTGTCGACGATGTCATCTATACGCTACCGGGAATACGATGCTTGACGACTGCTAAGGAACAACTGCCAGTTGCTACGAAACAACCGACAATTTTTATGGAACACCCGACAAATGACAGTGAAAGGAAATGTAGAGGGAGGGACGAGTTAACTGCAGCGAAGCCTGTGCACGGACGCTCTGTAATCAGTCTACAGATTGTGAAGTACTGTTTGACAATATTTGTTGTGGAACCAATTAGTGCGACTTTCTGTGTTGTACAGAAACGTATCTACAAGACACCTTTTGGGTGCATACGATCGTGGCCTAGCTGTTGGAAGGCTCGAAGCCGGCCGAAGTCTCAGTAGTGTGGTCACAGCAATGGGTGTGTCTACAAGATTCGTATGACGATTAAAAAAGTCCCCTGAACGTGGAAATGCTATAAGAAAGTATGCCGGTTGTCATAGACGACCACCACATCGCAATACGATCGTTACGTAGCCCCAGTGCAGGAAATAAACAGACATTCCACTTGCAGGCATATCGCTACCGGTATACGTGTCTCTGCCAGAACCATTTCGTGGCGATTAAATCGGTCTGGCTTGGAAGCCTGTTAAATGCATCAAACTGCAATCATGTCATAGACTAGAAAAAGTTTGTAGGCGTAAGAAACTTGTTGGTTGTGGGCAGGGACAGTGATCCAGAGCAACGTTCTCCAACGAAACCTGCTTCCCTGTGTAAGTAATACTGGCAGTGGAGGGAAAGTGAAACACGTTTACACACTACAAAATGCACCTGGACGTCATCGCTACAGCTTAGCCGGTATGGTACGGGCAGGCATCCAGCACAAGGATCGAACACTACTGAATATCATCTTGGTGTTGAAGGTCTGTTTTTCCCGAGTTTGCTTTAACAATACATATGTCTTTGGAAGAGGTCCGCCTTTAGCAAAACACAGTTTTGTTTTTTATCCTAAACATGTTTCACTGCAGTTGCAGCATCATCAGTGAGCTTCTATTCTATGGCTGTTAGAGATAAAGAATGTTCTTCAGTGTGTTTAGACATGTAAATATTAGTTTTTAAGACCGTAATTACCGACTTTTTAAGAAACACATAAAATTATGAATTCTTAACCTTTTTACTACATGGTGTGGTTTTCCTGATGTATTATGTTTTTACAGTGACTGTTTTCTTTCACAGTTTGTCATCTGCAACCATATACAGCTTAATGTAGACAAATTATTTAAGCAAAAACTAGGATATGGAAACTGTTATGGCTATGCCAGAAATTAATTAATTCCGTGTAGAAGGTTTTGTGTGTGTGTGTGTGTGTGTGTGTGTGTGTGTGTGTGTGTGTGCGTGTCTACTTACATTCCATTTCACTTATGTTTTCGTTTTTCCTCATAACAGGCTACTACCAGTACAACGACGCTGGCACGCCTCGCTATTCTCGTGCAGTGCAAGAATTGACTGGAGCGCTCTGTTGTTTTCAGTGACGAAAGTGCGTTCTTTCTCTACATTTGTGACGGACATACACGCGTATGGCGTAGACCTGCTGAGTTGCCTATCCCACAATGCATTCGCTAACGACACACAGGTCCAACCCCAGGCTTCATGGTGTGGCTGCAATCAGTTACAATTCCCTGTCACACTTGGTGTTTCGTCAGGGCACAGTAACCAGTGACCGACACCTTTCACAGGCTGTTACCTTTGTGCGACTGCCATTTCTCCGACAGGAAGGTGACGTACTTTTCAGGAGCACAATTTACGTCCGCATAGGGCTACTGCGAGTCAACGTGCTGTTCGTGGCGTAAAGCAACAGCCCTGGCCAGCAAGAATACCAGATACCTCGTCAACTGAAGACGTGTGGGAAGTGATGAAAATGGAACTTACTCGTTCTTCGTGCTTGCAAGAATCATTGGCGAATTGCAACAAAAAGCGTAAGTTTCTTGGGGCGATCTATCGCAAGATGATATTCGGTACCTTTATGAGCGTTTGATTGTGTTGCAACCAGAGGAAGGCATACTGTATTGTTTGTGCTGCCTTTCCTGTGGCACTTGTGTTTCATTTCGTCTGATTACTTACAATAATGAGGTCCCTGTCACCGCACTTGTCAATAAAGTGACGTCGTCCCTGAGATGTTGCACTTTTTTTCCGGCTATGCATGTATTGTAAAAAGTAATGGTACGATAACACTCTTTTGGGGTATATCCGAAAAAGTAATGGTACGATAACACTCTTTTGGGGTATATCCGAAAAAGTAATGGTACGATACCACTCTTTTGGGGTATATTCGAAGTTACTTTCACGTATGTAAACTCCTCTCCGTTGAGAATGACATGCCGTCTTCTGTTTGCTAGAAACTCTTCAGTGCAATCCCGCACTTGGTGTGACATTCCGTAAGCTCATATTTAGTTCATTACGCGGCAGTGCGGAACTGTATCGAACGCCTTACGGAAGTCAATGAACACAGCGTCTACCTGGGCGCCGGTCTCTACTGCTTTCTGGATATCTTTGACGAACATATCGAGCTGCGTCTAACACGATCATTGTTTTCTGAAATCATGTTGATTTTTGCGGAGGATATTCCGGTCACCAGAAGTGTCAGAATATGCGAGCTTAAAACATGTCCCAAATTCTACGGCAGACTGACGTCAGGCATACTGGTCTTTAATTTTGTACGTCTGTTTGATGACCCTTCTTGAAAACACGAATGACCTGCGCTTTGTGCGATCATCTGGAACACTTCGTTCTTCTGGAGATCTACGGTAAGCTGCTGGTAAAAGAGGGGCAAGTTCTTTGCCATACTCTATGTATGTACCGGTATCCCGCCAGGTCCATGACCTTTCCTCGTTTGAAAGAAATCAGTTGCTTTTATATCCAATGGTTACTTATTTTTACATCATCCATTTTGTCGTTCATGTGACGATTTAAAGAAGCTACCGCAGTGCGATCTTCCTTTGAGAAACAGTTTTACCAAATGACTTTTAGTATTTCGTTCTTTTCTGTGTCGTCTTCAGTTTGTAGTGCCATTATGTTAACACAATGTCTCGACAGATGTCTTCGCTCCGTTTGCTTATTTAACATGAGACCAAACGTCGTAGGATTTTCTGTCAAGTCGGTGGACAGAATTTTACTTTTGAGTTCGTGGAGAACTTTACACGTGGCTCTCCTTATACTAATTTGGGCATTATTATGTTTTATTTGTAATGCTTTTGCTACGTTTAAGTTTCCATTGAAGCTATCTTTCATTTAGTAGCAGCTTTCTAATACTACTGTCGAACCAAGGCAGGTCTTTTCCAACCCTACAACTCTGATCGGGACGTCCCTGTCCAAAGCGTGCTATAGACAATGTTTCAAAAACAATGACCTGATTTCAAAACTCCATATTTATTGACAAAAACATGCAACAAACATTGGATTAATTGCACAATACTCATAAAATCTTGAAGTTTTAGCTATGCTATTACAAATGCTATTCGCTTCCACCAGCACTAAAACATACCATCTAGAAGAGAGCTAAATTCGTCGTAAACAAATTCGTCATAAACCTTACACAATGTATCTGCCCTTACAGAAGGTATGGCGGCTGTTATTCTGTTCTTCTCTTCTTCTATGCCACGTGGTAACGGGGAGTGAACACACTCCTTCGCATTTCTCAAAACAAAACAAAAAAATCGCAGGGGGTCATGTCTGACGATCTTGGAGGCAATATCTTCAGGTTCCGTGCGCCCTATCCAGCGTTGAGGCAGAGGGTCATTGAGAAAATGACATAAGACTACATTGTTGTGCCATTGTGATTGACCTCTTATCATCTCATCATGAAGTCATCGGAGTCCTCTGGAAGTTGTGTAATGTACGGCATTTGAAGATAGCTCATTCCAGTCTGTGTTTTCAATAAAAAAGAAGCTTTTTCAAATGCTACTGCTGCTGGTCACGTTGAGCATTCGTAATAGCATAGCTAAAGCCTTAAGATTTTTTGAGTATTGTGCAGTTAATCCCATGTTTGTAGTACGTTTGTTTCAAGCATTCGTAATAGCATAGATAAAGCCTTAAGATTTTTTGAGTGTTGTGCAGTTAATCCCATGTTTGTAGTACGTTTGTTTCAAGCATTCGTAATAGCATAGATAAAGCCTTAAGATTTTTTGAGTATTGTGCAGTTAATCCCATGTTTGTAGTACGTTTGTTTCAACAAATATGGAGTTCTGGAATCAGGTCATTCTTTTCGAAAAACACTGTGCAATGTTCTTGAAGTTTGTGCATTGGTATCCGACATTATTAGTGCTGGAATGTAATTTTTATGCTGATTGTTCGGGGAATCTGAAATTTGTTTCTTGTCACTTTTGCAAAGCAGAGGGGTCTTCCTACCATTCCTAGTATTCCTGTCTACAGCCGTAGTGAGCAACGCTGTACCGGCCTTATGCTCATTGATTCCTATTTTAGATAGAGTTTAGCCGCTTGCGTTCTACCTTGACCACCTGATGCCCTGATTAACTGGTAAAAGGTTATTCCCTGTCCCTATATGCGCTCCACTCACATGAGTTCCTATTGTCTAGCTGGTAAGTTGAAATCTCCAACTACTACTACAATAGGACAGGAAATTTACGCGAAATATTCTCCACGCCACTATTGCTTCTAATTCACAGGTCTACAAAGCAATCGATGACCATGTTCGACCCATCTTTAACACTTGGCTTCGCCCAAATTATTTCACTTTGGAATCTGTACTATCTCACTAGACATTATCGTATTTTTTATGGTCATAAACAATCCTCCATCTTCTACGTTCAACGTGTCTTTACGATAGACATTCCAGTGGAAGTTTAGAATTTCGTTGGTGTTAACATGTGGTTTCAGCTCGCTTTCCATCCCTAATACTATGTGGGCATTGTTACCATTAAAAGCGAGACTGGTTCTACGACTTTCCCATAGACGCTCCTACAGTTAATTGATACTGTATTAATATTTTCTTTCTCTGAACGGCTACGGGGGCTGCGAAGGGATTTCTCTATTCTAAAAACCAACACCTGCGCGGAACGTATACTCCCCTGCCCCAGTAGCTGCTTCCGGCGTGAAGTGCATGCCTATTGAGGGGACGGAGGTTTCGCAGTTCTCCACTCAGTAGCGGAGGTCAATAAATCCGTATCCAAGATCGTCACAGAAACGTCTGAACCTCTGGTGTAAGCCTTCCACTAGACTTCAAACTAGATGATCATGATCATTTCTCGGAACAATGCTGCAAAAAGGTAGTTCAGCGGGAGAGGCCAGTTGTCTTCAAGAAAGCAGCCAGCCGCTTGTGGGGATCGAGAAGTTTCTTACCAGCCTCACACCCAGCGCCCAGTGAAAAGCAATCCCATCCTTTGCGCTTGTCCGGACCTCTGAGGAGGATCGGCCAGAGTCTCAAGAGGCAACATCTCTGCCGGCGCCTCAGATGTACATTCCGCAGTAGGTAACGCCTCAAACCAGTTTTTGAGACATAAAGAGACAACACTGCGGCCGATACCCACTTTCTTCTCGACCATGCCACTGTTTACCAGTCAAGGACAGGCAAGTGTTGATCGCTCGGGCGTACAAATCTGAAGACGAAGCGACATCAGAGACCTTAGGCGATGTTTTAGGCTCTAGAGCTGCCAATGCATTCGTCCCCCATTACAGACTGAAGGCTCTCGATCATGACCAACACAACTTCCAGTTCCTCACGGTCAGCGGCCAATTCCCGCTGCATCTGTACACACGAGGCACAGTCCACACCCATCTTTAATCAGCTTCCCTCTGTACCACAAATAGTGTGTCACTAAATGCACCTAATGTACGCAAAAAAGTTAGCTAATCTACAAAGTCAAATACACAGATACAGCTCACTTCTTCGCGGGAATACTTGAAAAACAGAAAGTACTACTGTTTATGAAACAGAAACCTCTGATACTGCACTAGGTGCAGCTGCTCAGCTCCTCCTCAGCCACATACTTACTATGCAACCACTGTACCCAATGGTCGCTAGATTCAATTTCACCTATGCTGTTTTTTGCCGACATCTTTCCTCTTACAGAATGAATTGTCACTCAGCAGCGGTGTGTGCGATGATCTGAAACTTCCTGGGAGATTAAAACAGCGTCCTGGGCCAGGACTCAAAAGTGGGACTTCCGAGACAAATGTTTCCTTACTAATCGAACTCTCGCCTCCACATAAAGTACTGGTGTCACCATAGTTATATAGATTTTATTTTTGTATCTTTTCAGATTAGGTAACTAAGTGTTCTGTTTATTGATCTACACATTGCTTGAAATATGTGCAGCTTTTCTTCTATACTGTTATCACAGTCATAAGTAGCCTACATATTTAAAATTTGAGACATATTGATTTACTTTGTTGTTAATTCATATGTACTACCATGTTAGCTGTCTTCTTTGAAAGGCCGTGACTTTCGTTTTAGGTAATGAAATTTTTAAGCTGTATTTCGGAAATATTGGGTTTAGCCAATGTACTGCCAACTGGAACTCGTCTTCAGTTTCGTCTATTATTACTTTATCGTACGTGAGTAGTGCTGCACTTAGATCAGTGTGTTAACCTAATGTAATTACTGGATGGTTATCTCATTTCCGATTTCTAAAGACGTTGTCAGTACAGATGTTAGGAAGAGCGCGTGAAATGGAAAATAAATTTTAGTCTCATTTGTCCTTGTCTCTCCCTTATTTATTACTATTTTTATTTTATAACATAAGAGTTGGTGTGTGCTTTTGAGTTGTAACGGGTAGCCGTTGTCATGAGTTATTGCTATAATTTATTTCCATCAACTCGTTCGAAAACGTTTTTCTTCTTTAATCCAAAAAAGCGATGTGGATTTCAAAGCAAATTTGCCTTTGTCTTCCTTTGAGTTCTTTTATTGCAGAAGTATTGACACTATACGAGTTTTCTATTATAAATCCACTTTCATCTTCCTGGTCAAGTGCCTCAGAAAGAACTGTTCAGTGTTGTTCACGATTTTTGGGGATAGCTTGTACACCACGCTCAACGACTAATGTCTGTAGTTTCCGCATTGGCATCTGTTGCCTTCCGCCGATCAATTTGTAAGGTTTTCGTACGTTTTCTGCTGTTGCAAATGACTCACCTTTACTGTACTGGGACAAAGATGCATGAGCACGCTGTATGAATAGTGAATAAGAGTCTTGAGACTGTGTTTAATGTAATCGTTGGTGTGCTTGCCAGCCAGTCAGTTCCGCAGCGCTGGGGCATTCTTAATTACACGAATAGTAGTGAGCAATTGAATTTTTAGAGATGGACGTTTGATGTTTGTGAATCTGGGAGAAATTATCTGGGATACTTTATTACGAAGATGAAAACTTTCGTATAAAGCTGTTTTATTGATTGTACTGATGGAGAATATTTTTGAAGAAATATTTCAATGTAACCCACGCACATGCAAGAACGATATGTTTGTTTGTCAGAACTATCAATTTCATGAAATCTCTTTGTGGTGTCACCGCCAGACACCACACTTGCTAGGTGGTAGCTTAAATCGGCCGCGGTCCATTTAGTACATGTCGGACCCGCGTGTCGCCACTGTGTGATCGCAGACCGAGCGCCACCACAAGGCGGGTCTCGAGATACGATATAGCACTCGCCCCAGTTGTACGGATGACATTGCTAGCGACAATACGGACGAAGCCTTCCTCTCATTTGCCGAGAGACAGTTAGAATAGCCTTCTGCTAAGTCCATGGCTACGACCTAGCAAGGCGCCATTTGTAGCAGTGCATGTATCTTACGAGTCTCATTTGTATATTCAAGAGAGATGTATCACAAGGAGTGATTAAAAGTTAAGTATATTCCAAAGCTACGTATTTTCTTTATAGCAGTCATAACGTATCCTGTTCCAGAATTGACGCCAGTCGGCGTGTGTGTACGCGTGCCTTTCTTTCGGCTCCCTTCCCAGTGTGGCGTAGCAAGCTTGTTACGCCACAACACTCTGTCATTTAGGTAACTAATAATATTCATGATTTGTGTTAATTTGATGTCTTTGTTTTCATTATATACAAATTACGCTATTGGCTGAAATGTCTGTAACTCGTGTAATGAGAGAATTTCGTAATTGTTAGAGCCTCCTTATATTGTACGATTTTCTTTATTATTATAAGCCAAGTTTAATTTTTGAGGTAAGATTTTCTTTAAAGTAAAACCCTCATCCGTCCTTCTTAGTAAAGACTGAAATATTTTGTCGTCTGCGCATTGCACTTTACGCCACACGCAGTAACAAATTGTTTCTGATAAGCAAAGAAAAACTCAGAGTAGATATATTTTCTTTAGCTGCTGTAGTTTCCATTATCAATTTGCTTCCGAGAACGTGAGTGCAACAGACGCAAAACAGCACGCTGGGCCAGACATGAGTTGCATTCCTTTCAAGGGAGATCTCACTTTCATTCTTGTGAGCAAGCAGTAGGTCATCAGAATTTTCAGGTGCTGTACTCAGTAATCAGATTAATTTTACAGCGAAAAGTGAAGATAATATTAAACAGTTACTTTCTTCCGTGTAATTAGACTCCTTTTCATTATTTCAGATTCAGCATTTCACTAAGTTTCGAGCTTTGTTTCACAACACCGGTCACATGCGCAACACATGGCCCACCAGCAGTCAGGTTTTCTCAGCAGTTGAACACGACATCTGAAGCGTACATTACACGAGGCAAAAGTCTGTGGTTTTTCTATGATTACGTAGTTAGATTGCAATACAGTTTCACGAAAACAAATCGGCGATATGTATATAATACTAAGATTTGTACTTTCTCTTTCAGCTGTTGTAATTTCATTGCTTTTTCTGAAACAAAGCATTTGTAGATCTTTTTACAGATCCTTGAATAGATCTTTAGTATAAACCATGAGAAATATTTCAGTGTTACTTAGATTTTTTGCAGATATTTCACTTGCATAAAAAGAGGTCATTACTTTCGCTTACTCAACAAAAAATTAACTTCGTGTAGCCACGACAGAAATTTTGTTTAGTAATTCAGTTTTTACGTTGCAACACTGTGGCTAGTAACAATATATTTTGTCATGCTACCAGACTGCAAACTACGTCACTAAGTAATGACTCACTAATTAATGCAACAGAACAAGCTCAACAGTTGTTACACATTAATAATTTCAGAAATTTAGAGAATGTGAATAACTTTGCAACACAGATCCTCATAGATGATAAGCCTTGGTCACAGTATACCCATATCCTCAAGAGTTTGCTACAGGTTTTCGAAGAATAAGGAATTACTGTCAGTCTGGAACAATCTGAATCTCATAAGTACAGAGTAAAGTTTCTGGGACACATTATCTCATCTGGAGGCATAGAGCCTGATCCCAAAACACTTGAGGCAGCCAGAGCCATCACAGTTCCTATCACCCAAAGACAAGTTTCTTGGTTTTATCCACTTTTATCGTCGCTTCTTGAGACTGAAACTTCTTGCCACCCCAAAACAATGCTCTCTTATTGTTAAAAACACAATATGGCATTTGGATGAACGGACGCGAGTAGAGTTTGAAACGTCCCCTTTGAAAAATTATCAATTACTGTGCTGGTAAACCCCTTACGTTATTTGATTTTCAAACAGCTGAGCAAAACTGAACGTACTCAGACATTTCTCTCTTTACTTATTCTGATAATCACTTAACTGACAAACAATATTTTTAGCTCAACGGAATCTGACTTTCAACAAGCCCTACAAAAGAATTGCCGTGACTAACAATAACCTATACATTTCATGAATCACTTACCTCACAAAAATCTTCGTTACTCGAACTACTGCAATACAGCGAGTGCCAATACTGCCCGCTAAATAAAAGATTCAAACTACTGAAGGCACTAACCACTGATAGACATAGTTAGCAAATGAAAGATTTTGATAGAGAACAAACAATATATTTACCTTAATAGTGTTCAAAAGTCATCATATATATATACGTTCATGGTATCCAGTATTACAAATTCAGTCTTTCTGATGGACACACGTCCAGATCCTCCGCTCTCAAAACTCTGCCGTCTCTCTTCCCACATCCACCACTGCTGGCGGCTCACCTCCGACTGCGCAGCGCTAGGCGCTGTTCACGTCCAACTGCCCGACACTACAATAGCCAATTTTTCAATAATGCCAGCCAGCCACAGACTGCACACAGCACAGTCAGTGATTTTCATACAGAGTGCTACGTGGCGTTACCAACATAAAAACCTAAACAGCCTACTTACAAGTTCCTTAGTTTAAAGCATGCACTTCTGAATCGTTCAGTTCTTGTACATCCAGATCCGCCACGTAATTGTTGTTTGGCAACAGATTCATCAAAATTTGGTTTATATGTTCGTTTATTCCTTGATTTTCAGGAAAATGGTATCATTGTGCAAGGAAGTACAACTTTTGCTAGCCGTTTTCTAACGAAATCAGAAAGAAATTATCCGACAACTGAATTATAAGCTCTAGCAATCCTTTGGGCATTTTTCACATTTTTCTTTTTCCTGTTGGGCAAACACAATAAAGTCTACACCGATAATCATGGACTACGATTTTTCGTGTCTTCAGATCTGAATCATAATAGAATTAAACGTTGGGCGCTGTATCTTCAAGAGTTCCGTTTTACTTTAGTTCACATTCCTGGATCATAAAATGTCGCTGACACTTTATCTCGTACATCCATTGGCTCAGAAAAAAGTAGTATAGAAACTGATCTCGAGAAAACTTTCGTTTACTGTATATACAGAGGGTCACCTTTGAGGGCTTCATTGCTTCCTGTCTAAAAGATATTACACAGGAACAGGATATGGATCCTGTCTGGAGAGACCTGAAAAATAGGTGGCATGACAAACACGGAGATAAGACAGTATTACCTAATACGCAAAAACATTCTCTTCAAGTGATGTACTATCAACGACTCACTTTGAGTCTTACGTATTCGTGATGATTTCGTAAACGAACTCGTAGAGCATATATCGGATGTAATCGAGAGGTCAGTTTGTGCACAAAATCCTGTACCTTTAACACTTTCGCAATTATGGCTCAGTATTTCTGTAGAGGACTTCCAGTGACTCATTGAGTCCATGCCACGTCGAGTTGCTGCGCTACGCCGAGCAAAGGAATGTCCGACACGATGTTAAGAGGTATCTCATGACATTTGTCAACTCAGTGCAGTCAGCGAGTAAGACAATGTAAACATGGCAGTCCTCGGTGTAGCAAGCGATCACGTTCAGGCTCCCGAGAACCATCGGCTTCCTGCAAAGCTTGTTCCCAAAGGAGACCGCTGCGTTCCCAGCGTAGGAGCCAGGTGGCAGGTGGGCGAGATTAAACGTAGCCACGGCGCAGCGAATCCTTCGCTGCCGCTGTCGCGAGACGCCGCCATAGCTCTCTGTCGGACATTCAGCCCGTGTCGCCTTCATTATTGGACCGATTATGCGTCGGCTGGGTAGGGATTTCACCGGGAATACAGTTCTCACGGCAGCTGGCCGCGGAATGCAGGACCTGTGTGACAACAATGGAAGAGACTGTCCGACAGAGGCAACAGCAGCAGGTAAATTGGAGGTGTGCGAGAATTATAGTCATAAACACCGGCTCTTCTTTTCCGTAGCGGCAGCAGCTTTCAGTATTAGTCATATACGATAGGAAGGAAATACCCACATGCCTACACAATGCCGGCTGTTGATAAATGCTCAGTCCTTAGAATCGAAACAAATTGTGATCTGCTGTTCCCGCATCGCTGACTTGTCCTCTTGTATACGGCGTCAGACAGTGAAGTAACGAAAACGAAACGATTCGTACATCAGATGCTAATGTCTTCGATGAGATGGGATACTACAAGACGTCTGTAACTAACTGTACATTCCGCAAACCTTTGTAAAGCAGAAGCTGTCTACCTGCTGAGGCTGCGGTGAAAGGGCCTGATGTTAAGAACAAACATCAGACTTTCTTAAAGGCACATGTTGATTGTGATAGTCATCTCCAAGAATATTATAAAGAGTGTATTGCCATTTTCACGTCTTTTATTAAGATTAAGCATTTTCAGTGCAGCCTCAGTAAGCCAGGTTTGAGAATGAACCCACTGGTTCGAAACTTGTCTTCTTACATACGAGGGCGTTCAATAAGTGATGCAACACATTTTCTTTCTGGGCCAATTTCTGTCGAACAAATGCGGATTTTGTTGTGAGACATCGTGGAACACTCCCGCTTAAGCTCCTATTGTTTCACGACGTTCCGATTGGTGGTGGCGCTATACGTGGCCCTCAAAATAGTGCCTGTAACGGAAATGCGTTCCAAGAAGAGGGCTGTCATTGTGTTTCTTTTCGCGGAAAATCAGAGTATCGCAGATACTCATAGTCGCTTGCAAAGATTTTACAGTGACATGGCTGTGAACAAAAGCACAGTGAGTCTTTGGGCGAGGCGTCTGGTATCATCGCAACAAGGTCGTGCAGATCTGTCCGTGCCCAATTTCTCGTGTGCCACCCGGCCGCACACAGCTGTGAAACGTGCAGCGTTGGAACGTGTGCACAGACCCTTTGGTTTTTAAGAGCCATCCCTTTATGCCGACTGCTTTGTTCAACTATGTGGAATCTTTTCAGTCTTCATAAATTGTAGTCCAAATGCGCATTAGGGGGTAACGACAGTGTGACGAACGAAAATATTGCTCAAATTCCGGATTTTTTCTCTGTATTGGACCTAGTTGGCAAATGGAGAGTGCTGCAATGAAGAAAGCATGCATTGGAGTTTTTATTGGTATCTTCTATTGAAAAATTTAGTATCTTCACTGTGTAATTGGAATTTTCCCGAGGCAGCCCTGAAAGGAGGTAGGTCGACGGTTGTCGCTGTAAGTCCGGTTGAAATATGAAATTAACATGTCACCATGGTCCTTACAGAAGCAATTTTGGTTCACCGTAGGGATTTTCAAATTTTTTTTTCGAAATTGAAGATATTTTGAAAAATGGCCCCTTTCAGACCTCTCTTTCTGCCCGCATCTCGTGGTCGTGCGGTAGCGTTCTCGCTTCCCACGCCCGGGTTCCCGGGTTCGATTCCCGGCGGGGTCAGGGATTTTCTCTGCCTCGTGATGGCTGGGTGTTGTGTGCTGTCCTTAGGTTAGTTAGGTTTAAGTAGTTCTAAGTTCTAGGGTACTGATGACCATAGATGTTAAGTCCCATAGTGCTCAGAGCTATTTGAGCCTCTCTTTCTTGGCCGAAATAATTCTAAATACGACGGTTTCCCAGGAAGTAATTAATCGCATCCCTATTTTTCAGCTGAAAACAATGCTTCGAATGCGAAACGTTACGCATGTATTAGCTGAAGCCTCCTGAGTGAGCGCACCAAGTTTCTGTCACCTCCGACAGGTAGCGTAGCTGCAGGACAGTTTCAAAATGATGTCTGTAGGTGACGTACGTTACAAGCAACGTGTCGTCATTGAATTTCTCACTGCAGAGAAATAAACTGTGGGGACTATTCACATTATCAAGTCTATGGAGCATATGCTGTCAACAAAAGTACAGCTAGTCGCTGGGAACGGAGGATGATGTCATCAGAAGGTGGTTCGGCGGAGCTCCACGATTTGCAGCGGTCGGAGAGACCATTCACGGCTGTCACACCTGACTGCCCTGACCTAGCCCCCTCGGACTTCCATTTGTTTGGGACATTGAAGGATTCTATTCGTGGAAGACGTTTTGAGAACGATGAGGAAGTGATTTAGACTGAGGTACTGGCTCCACCAACAAGAGAAGGATTGGTACGGACGGGCATACAAGCCCTTGTTTCACGCTATAACACCAATGTTTCGTGTGTATAATTGTCATTGTGATCAACAAAGAACTGTTGAAAAAAAAAAGATAAGGTGAATTACTTTCTGAGCAACCCTCGTATCAACATACAAAAATCGGATATGAGGAACTGAAGGGAATTCAGTTTGCTTCAAGGGAGACCAAAAATCATTAAAATCGGAAAACATGTTTTTGAGGGAAACGCTTTTAAAATTTGACCAGTATTTATCATATAAAAGAAGGGACAATGCTTCAAATTTAAGGGATATCATGGATGCCTGGTCCGTAATAACTATCACCTCAGCTAGTGAATGTCCGCTTTCTGCTACTTTGACCTGGTAGGCTCTCATTTTCGTCCTCAAAGGCTATTTCGTTTCTGAGCGTATCGTCCTTACAGAATCGGAGCATTTCAACGCCGATTTTCGTTTGAAGGCCATCTGCCACGTGCGTTAACGCAGTATGGCCTGCATTGAATAGACAGGAGACCAAATTTGAAGCAATTTTGACAATTTCGCTTCGGCTGGATGTTATTGTGGAGCGTATCTCCAAATGAGGCTATGGAAACTTTCGTTCACATTTCGAGTAAAACCGCCCAAACAGCGCTCCAGCAAATGAGGTTTGGATTCAAATGGTTCTGAGCACTATGGAACTTAACATCTGTGGTCATCAGTCCCGTAGAACTCAGCACTACTTAAACCTAACTAAGGACATCACACACATCCATCCCCGAGGCAGGATTCGGACCTGCGACCGTAGCGGTCACGCGGTTCCGGACTGAAGCGCCTAGAACCGCACGGCCACACCGGCCGGCAAATCAGGTTTACTCAAATCGGTATAAATAGGGAGCTCGAGCGTGTAACAGGTTTTCTAACCCCGAGGTGTGTCGTGTATGCTCAGTTTCAACGCTCACAGAATCGTTACTTTTTGGAGTTCGCGCATAATAGTTTGGGAAAGAATTCTTCAATGTCTATACGAAGGTCAGTCCAAAAGAAATGCACACTATTTTTGTAAAAATACAATTTTCATTCTGCATGTGTGAAAGTATTATAGTGTGCAGATACATCCTTCCCGCTTGTTTTCAAACTTACTTCAACCCGTTCCCGTGAGTGGCGCCGTCACAGCATGTCTTCAAGATGGCTGCTACCCTTGACGCTCGTCAGAAGCAACGTGCTGTCGTAGAATTCCTGTGCTGTAAAAACGAGACAGTGGGAAACATCCACAAGAGGTTGAAAAAGGTGTATGGAGATGCTGCTGTCGATCGCAGTACAGTCGGTGGCAAGCAGGTTATGTGATGAAAGCGGGCACGGAAATATTGAGGATTGTCCTCGCAGTGGCAGGCCTCGCACTGCACACAGCCCAGACAGTGTGCAGATAGTTAAGAAATTTGTGACTACTGACAGACGAATCACAGTGAACGAATTGTCACGCTATGTTGGGATAGGGGATGGAAGTGTTCGCAGAATACTGGAAGTGTTGGTGTTAGAAAAGGTTTGTGCCAAGTGCGTTCCCAGGATGTTGACAGTGGCTCACAAAGAAACAAGAAAAACGGTATGCAGCGAACTTTTGGAACAGTACGAGAATGGTGGAGATGAATTTCTTGGAAGAATTGTGACAGGTGATGAAACATGGCTCCATCATTTTTCACCAGAGACGAAGAGGCAATCAATGGAGTGGCAGCATGCAAATTCAGCCAAGAAAAAAAATTCAAAACTACACCTTCTGCTGGAAAAGTTGTGGCTACGGTGTTTTTCGATTCCGAAGGACTCTTGCTTGTGGACATCATGCCAAGTGGAACCACCATAAATTCTGATGCATATGTGACGACACTGCCGGCAGCGGTGGTCTCGCGGTTCTAGGCGCGCAGTCCGGAACCGCGCGACTGCTACGGTCGCAGGTTCGAATGCTGCCTCGGGCATGGATGTGTGTGATGTCCTTAGGTTAGTTAGGTTTAAGTAGTTCTAAGTTCTAGGGGACTGATGACCACAGCTGTTAAGTCCCATAGTGCTCAGAGCCATTTGAACCGTTTTTTATGTGACGACACTGAAAAAAATTCAACTTCGACTGAGTCGTGTTCGACCACATAGACAAAAGCAGAATGTTTTGCTGTTGCACGACAGTGCACGGGACATGTCAGTCAAAAAAAAAAAAAAAAAAAACACGGAAGCTATCACAAAACTGGGATGGACAACAGTGAAACACCCACCTTACAGTCCTGACCTGGCTCCATGTAACTATCACCTCTTTGGGAAACGGAAAGACTCTCTTCGTGGAACAGGGTTTGAAGATGATGACTCCCTTGTGCACGCTGCCAAACAGTGGCTCCAACAGGTTGGTCCAGAATTTTACTGTGCGGGTATACAGGCGCTGGTTCCAAGATGGCGTAAGGCAGTTGAGAGGGATGGAAATTATGTGGAGAAATGAAAATATTGTTCCTAAAGGATGTATCTACACACTGCAAAACTTTCAAACTTGTAGAATAAAAGATGGATTAAAAAAAATAGTGTGCATTTCTTTTGGAGTGACCCTCGTACATCCGAATTCCGTAATAAGAAAAATTCGAGTTTTTTTTTTTCGACCGTCACCCTGTCGTTTCCGCTTAACGAATGATGCATTTGCCACGGCCTTCCTTGCTAGTAGAGAGGTATTGAGGCGTCTCACCGTGCAGCAACCAGGGTGCGGACACAACGCCTAGCGGTCTTCGCTGTGAGGAACACGTCCGGAGTTGAGGACGGCTTGAGAGTCAGTCGCGCCACCTGCGCCGAGGCGAGACTGCAGACACCCGCCTGCGGTCGGAGC
Organism: Schistocerca serialis cubense; assembly: GCF_023864345.2. NCBI lineage: Eukaryota > Metazoa > Arthropoda > Insecta > Orthoptera > Acrididae > Schistocerca > Schistocerca serialis. The sequence goes on along the minus strand of NC_064639.1, from coordinate 333,850,816 downwards.
CGCGCGATTGCGTACAGAGGTGGCAGGGTCGCGCCGTAGCGCCTCTTGCGGTCTAATTTGGCGGCGCCCGTAAAGCGGGCAGTAAAAGCCGGCCCGCGCCCTCGTGACTGGTCGCGGGCTCCCGGCCGCGTCCGCCGCTGCCGCTGCCGGTGTCTGCCGGCGATGTAAATGCGCGCGCGACCTCCAGACCGAGACCGGCCGTCCCTAATTATTGCTTCTTGCGGCGCGGCGTGACAGCTTACAAGAAAACGCAGCCACGGGGGCCCTGCCGAAAAGAAAACATCGACGCAGGTTGATTTAGCCCGGCCCGGTCCGGCACTGCGCCGCGCTGCGCTAATTTAACTCTTGCAGCGACTGCGAAAACAAAAGTATCGAAAAATCGAGAAATGGAAAGGCTCGAGTGAGAGGGAGGGGGAGATGGAGGAGGGGAAAAAGAAGGAGAGAGAGATATATATAAGCGGTTTTAAAATGACTGCAGAGCAAAAAGGGCCTTGCGCCAGACGTCGGTGTTTTTAAATTCAGTTTGTTCGCTTGCCCCGAACTGGGATGGAGCAGGCGGGGATGGAGGGGAGGGGGGAAGATATATGTGTCTGGAGGCTTTAGACAACAGTTCCGAGTAAAGGACTCCGTGCGCGGGCTACGTAAATTAATTAAAACCGACGAACGTTTTGAATAAAGCCAGCCCGATCCGCGCTGCAGTCGGTATCTGCAGCGGACGGAGGAGAGAGGGGTCCGCCCGCTTTATACATCAGCGCGGCGGCGAAAAGACGGAGGCGGGAAAAAAACAAGCTGGTGGTCGGAGGGGGGGCTGAAAGCGGAGGGGGGGAGTAAGGCGGCCAGGGGGCCAGTGGGCTGAGATGAAGCGCGCCGGCTCGGCCGAATTGACGGATGCAGCTTGTCAGGGCGCCGGCCCGTCGGAATACCGTATGAGCGGCGACGCCACGCGGCCCCCACTGCACATGCGCGCCGACCTCTGGGAACGTCTAGAGTGTGCGTTTGTTGCGTTCTGCGTGCAACAGCAGTGAGCTGCGCCACGGGGGGGCGGGGGGGGGGGGGCGGTAGAGGGGGGGACGGGATTTCCTGGAAGCTGGTGCACGCGCGCCGGACAGCGCGTATCGAGCGACGGCCGCCAACTGATGTAATCCTCGCCGATTCATAATTAAGTGCAATAAATACTGGCCAACATCTCGTGCACTCGCAGCAGTGCAGCGGGTGGCCAAAGGAAACGTGGGGCGTGCGGAGGAGCGGAGCAGTTCCCTACGCCCACTTTCACAACTTCCCAAGAGTACTGCGCGTTAATTGTACATAATCATATGTATTTGTTATTCACAGCAGTTACTCTCTCAGAAAATGCAGCACATAACTATAAAAATAATAATCGGTTGCCCCATGCATCAAACATCATCATCGGCGGACACCTGACCGCTTTGATATTTTTTACGTTTGTTACTTTCAGGACGAGGTTCCTTCTAAACAAAATTTTTGTAAAATCCAACGAAAAAGCCGGAAAAATGGTTCAATGGCTCTAAGCACTATGGGACTTAACATCCGAGGTCATCAGTCCCCTAGACTTAGAACTACTTAATCCTAAGGACATCACACACATCCATGCCCGAGGCAGGATTCGAACCTGCGACCGTAGCAGCAGTGCGGTTACGGACTGAAGCGCCTAGAACCGCTCCGCCACAGCGGCCGGCTCGTATCAACATAAAATAATCGGATATGAGGACCTGAAGAGAATTCAGTTTGCTTCAAGGGAGACCAAAATACATTAAAATCGGATGAAAATTGCAGCGTTTCCAACGCAATAGGAAATTCACGTCAATTCCATATGTACGGAATATCATCAACTAACAGTGACTCTGCACATTTGGTTCATTTTTGTCTTTGTTGTGTTCATGATGGTCAGGACAAGGTTGGAATGAAATGAAAGTTTTCCAAAAATTCACAGGAAAAGTCTGAAATTAAAATCAGATATGAATGTTCGTCACCTGATAACGGCTAAATTGACTTTTTCTAATAAAAAAGAAAACAAAAATTAAAAAAATGTGTTCAGTTTCACAGTACTGCTATCACATGTTTTCATAACAAAAAATCAGTTCAACCTTTGTACGTAAAATATATAAACACATAGATAATACTAAAGGGGAACTGTTGTTAACGAAAATCTCGAAAGGCCCCTGACAAATTTACCACAATATCTTACACGATACTCTACTTAACATTCAGATGGAAATGGACATAGAGAGAGGGGTCAGGGAAATGGACAGAGTAAGGGGAGAGACGTGATCCACAGACAGATAGGAGGAGATCTACGAAGAGAGAGGGAGGATGAGAAAATGGGCAAAGAGAGGGGGGCAACAAATTTCGGACATATATGCCATTTCCGTACGTATTCTGCAATTGCAAAGCATTGCCAGGTTCGGTGGTTTCAGAATAAAATTCAGTCATCAGTTGTACAGATCTCTTCATTTCGTTCTATCAGTTTTCACAGATTAATCTGTCATCTTCAGAACCTTACGGAACTATATTATAAACCATCAGGACTTGGCCAAACTTTTACCTAAGGTATAAGAAGTGTATTACAAAAGCTTACCAAGTACTAGCTTAGCAGATCTCAATACTGTTTCACAGTAGCATAGTTCATAAATGTCCAGAAATGTACATAATGTATGATATTATCACAAACACAGATTGACAGACTGATAATTTACAGTAAATGAATCACATTTAAGTAAATAGTGAAGTTGTACTAGCGGCAAAGACAATATATAAAAGCATATAAATAGTATAACTGCGGTATATAAATAAATTATATGTAATACATTTTGCCGGCCGGAGTGGCCGTGTGGTTCTAGGCGCTACAGTCTGGAACCGCGAGACCGCTACGGTCGCAGGTTCGAATCCTGCCTCGGGCATGGATGTGTGCGATGTCCTTAGGTTAGTTAGGTTTAAGTAGTTCTAAGTTCTAGGGGACTGATGACCTCAGAAGTTGAGTCCCATAGTACTCAGAGCCCTTTGAACTATTTTTTTTTTTTAATACACTTCATCCTATAAACTTTTTGAACTTAGTTTTCTTGACCTGAACCAGCGTTTTTTAGACAGTAATATTAACTTTGACATTAACAGGAGGCCCACAAAACCTTCATGGCTCTTCTCGTCACCTCTGTCAGGATGCTGTTGAAATGTTCAATTTTGTACTGTTTGGGTGTCTAGGGACCCACGAAAATACCCTCTTTTAATTTCGTCTCACTAAGACGTGGAAATTTGGCATACAAACTGAGAAATGGTGGCCCAGTTTTGTCCGTGGTCTTAATCAAGTGTTTCATTAGGGCCCAGTTTTATACGAAGAGCAAGCAGAATAGGTTATCGGTACAGGAAAGCCTATGGAAGATTTACGATTCAACCATGAGTGAAGGCTCGAGACACAAGATATGTAACATACATGTCACGGCATAAATTAAAGCGCCTGCACACCAGTCGGGAACGATAGATGGCTGTGAGAAGACGTCAGCCGTTCGCACGCTGACCGACCTCTCTCCAGGACGACAACGCCGCAGCAGCGACCCCTGTGTGAAGAGGACATAAGCGCCGCGACCAACTGGCGACACCACAGGTAAATAGCAATTTCAAGATTAGGCACTTGTATAGCAGTTGAAAGCGAGTTACTTCGCTTGTGCCGTCTTTGTGGCACAGACTTGTGATTGTTTATACTGAAGAAAATTGCTTGTCTTGTACATCGCCCTTTGCTTGCGACACATCTGTGTAACTGTATCTTTTCATTCTACAATAAAACTCATTAATAAGATTTGTTTGAATTGTTTCTCTAGCGAGCCGAGTACACAGGATTCCTAGACTCCACATACATGAGCATGGAGACATAATATTTGGAGACGAGTCGAACCCCGAGCAGCAAGAACAGCGACAACCCACATCCTAGCTGCCACTGTTTTCTTTTGTCGTGGGCTTTTGCGTGTTGCTGAAGCCTTAATTCGACCTTATCTCTTATTTGCAGGGGTGTGTTTAGATGTTCCACCTGTGTCTCTTATAGTGTGTTTGCTCATCTGTGTTTTCAGGTGGGCGTTGTCCGCCCCCGGTAACTGAGTTGGTGCCGGTACGGTAGCTCAGTGTGTTCGGTCAGTGGGTTATCTGCACTCTGTAATAAAAAAACTGAGTTAATGGATCAACAACGAACTTAAAACGAGTGTCTTACGACGTCCGCCCTGAGCAGATGTAACGAACGAACGCTTAAAAAAAAAAAAAAAAATAGAAAAAATAAAAAAAAGTGGTCAGCGTGACAGAATGTCAATCCCAAGGGCCGGGGATCGATTCACGACTGGGTCGATGATTTTCTCCTCTCAGGGACGGGATGTTGCGTTGTCCTAATCTTTATCATTTCATCCCCATCGACGCGCAAGTAGCCGAAGTGGCGTCAAATCGAAAGACTTGCATCCGGCGAATGGTCTACCCGACGGGAGGCCCTAGGCACATAACATTTACATTTTAGGTGGGCGTTGCAGAAAATTTCTTTGCTTATGTGTTTATTTTCATTGCTTGTATTATCTGTTCATTGCATTTGCTATTCCAAACTGAGCAAGCCACCTCTCCCACCCCCAGCTCCGGCACCTCAGCTGCATGCAGCGCAGCTCACACAGATGTTTCAGTGTCAGACGCAGCAGATCTCAATGCTGCTACAGACGGTACGGCAGCTACTAAGCTACTAAGCAAACAAGTAAAATAAAACAACTGTAGCTCCAAGTGCCATACCAACATTTCGCCAGTTTAATGAAAAAGAAGAGGAACGGTTCGAGTGGTTGCACTAGTATGAAGTCCACATAATTGCTCACTAAATTGGAAACTACTTAACTTTTTGTCAACGGCAGGATGTGGCATTCGAGCTACTGTGACACGCGTATTGAACAATATCCGAAATAAGGAACGAGGTTTCAACGATGGGGAAGGATGTCGGTCGTGTTCTGTCAAATGAAGCTTTTAGGCATTTGCCTGGAGCGATTTAGGGAAATCAAGGAAAACCTAAATCAGGATAACCGGAAGCGGATTTGAACCGCAGAAGGCCGAGCAGAGACCCTCTGTGTGAAGTCAGGGTAGCTGTTGGAAACCTGTGAAGCGTCAATACGCTAGTACAGTGTTATTAGAGCTTAGATATTTTTTTCACAATGTTGTCAAGTCGACGTTCTTCTGCAGTAGGTTCAGTTGTTGCTAATTCAGCTGCGTGTTGAATGCTAGCTGACGTCCGTCGAGTCAGCTCAGTGTTTGCACCTCCAGGAGGTGACCTCAGCGACCCTGGTACCGCGGCACATGCCGACGAGCGGAGTGGTTCTCGCACCGGCTGCGGAGTGTGCTGGGTCCGCGATATACCTTGTGTAAGGTAATCGTGTGGTCTTTCCTACCTCTGCTAGCTTTTAGCACCTTTAGGCTTCCGATTCTGAACAGGAACGTGGGCTTCCACGTGAAATCTGGTACTGGCAGCGCTCTGTGATGTGGTGTTGTTGGAAGACGGTCAATTTTTCCATCAGTAGTGGGCAGGCGGCGAGCAGCATGAAATTCATCAGGTGGAGGTCCTCATCTCAGGTACAACTTCGGGTAGTTCATAGATTCTGCTGGAGCATCCAGAACAGAGACTCACTACAGTATCATAATCACAAAATCGAGCGCTATTACTGTGATCCCAATGATGAACTCCTGACAAGAGCTTGAGAGCTGGAGTATTTAAAGGGAGCTAGCATGAGGCTAGTAGCTCGCTATGTCCTCGCATTAGGTAGATACAGTTTCTTGCAACATGCCTTACGAGCTAATGAATATGCTTGTCTCGCTTCCTTTAGTTCCTTCAGGTTTTCGTCCTCTTTTCTGCTGAATGATTGTTCCTCACTCGGCAAGCAGTGTCGTCGACCTGATCGACTTGCGACACACTAGCTCGCTTCCTGCTTCCGACTATGCCTCTGGCATTACATGATCAAAAACGTTCAAATGTGTGTGAATTGCTAAGGGACCAAATTGCTGAGGTCATCGGTCCCTAGATTTACACACTGCTTACACTAACTTGAGCTACACACCCATGCCTGAGGGAGGCCTCGAACCTCCGGCGGGAGGGGCAGCGCAATCCGTGACATGGTTCCTCAGTCTGCGTGGCCATTACATGATGGCCCGAGACATTGTGAGTTTCACTAATTATTTTTTTCTAATTTCTACCCCTTATTACTACGCGTCATAACAAAATCACTGCGCCGCCCCGCTCAGCCCCTAAGAATGACGGTTTCATGTGGTTGTACGAACTTTACGTGCCACGTACTCAAGGGGGTCGGGGGTAGGGGGGAGGGCGGGTAGACTGTAGAATACTGAAAGCATTAATGCCGCCATCTTTACTTTTCCCTATCCTTTTATTAACACAGTTTCGAGAAATTTGGACTGACTGTGTCGGTACTTGACTGGTTCGCCCAACGTCAACACTTGACACGTCAGCGGCATCACGCTGTCTTTGCAGACGGTTGTAGGACCTTGACTGAGGTGAGTAGCGATATCACGGAATGATAACCGCAGTCTCGACACGCCTCGATCCCACACCTGTCGAATTTCCACGCATTTATGTAGATATTTCTCCTTTTTATGCTAGGTTTACTTATATGTACAATGGCCGGCCACCGTAGCTGTGTCCAGTGATGGCACAGCGGATCCAGGAGACCTTTGGTTATTCGTTAGTAATGGACTTCTTTTCAAGATAAGAGATTGACGTCCACATCCTTCCCCATCGCAGCGGAGAATTGTCACTGATATGCTTTCGAAGACGAGTAGTGAACCTTTACGTCATCATAATGATCAGGATGTGGGTACAGCTTCACCGGACTCCTCATTGATAAGCTGTTGCGTCCGTCCTGCCTAGCCCCCCCCCTATGCCAGTCACTCACATCGCGCCTGTGCCCTCTCACATCAGAATACTCTTCCTCGATTATAATTACTTGCATGCACAGGGCACCTAAGGCGAGTGATGCGTACTGACAGCTGATGACGAATCACCCTCGGAATGTGACTCAAAGACCCAGGATTGGTGACACCTGCGGTGTGGCGAGCTATTCACCAAAAATATTTACGATGGAGATGCGCTCCACCTCATCGTCAACGAAAAGTTTCCGACAACACGTAGACTGCTTAATATTGCTCAAGCTGACTCCCCAGTGCACAGGTGATAGACACGGAAGACAATCGCCTCGAATGTGGACATCCCGCCAGTGTGTGGCTTCTAATTCAGGAGATGCTTTACTTCCGTCTCCGAGTGCCCGAATGCTCCGTCACCCTGCTAAGTCCTATTTTCTCCAAGCAAAGACACATACAATTAACTCGATAAAAGGACTTTATGTGCACTACCTTTCTCGGGATGGTCTCAAAGACGTACTTGAATTTTGAACTTACTTACAGGAAAAACACGATCAATTGCAGCATACATTCAGATATTGTCAGACATTTTTTAATTATTTAAACAGTGTCAGTGTATTCAATGACCCCCCCTCCCCTGCTGTTGGGTAATACTGCATTAGAGAAATACACTGATTTGAATCTCGATATGGAAAATCGAACAAGACCCTGCTCCGCGAAGACGTAACCGAGCCCATGCTGGGGAGGGTTGCTACCAGACAGCGTTTATCTTCCGATATTTTCGAGTGGTCGTCGTTCTCATATTGTCCTACCGGAAGGGTATCCTCAGTTTGGTTGTACTCTGTTTTACATTATTAACTAATAAAATACAGTGCTGTCCTACAGGTTTCGTTTAGTACTGCAAAAGAAAGCTTTCACAGAACAGTCTCCGGTTCGAATCTTCTAAACAGAAGATTTAATTTAAAGTGTATATTGTCGTCAGATGAAAATCATAACAAACAAAAATACTAATCATAGCATGTAAGCTTCCACGGCCGGCGTCTTCATTAATTAAAACTTCTGGGCTGAATTGCCGTGATCCATATATAAAACTTCTTCTCCTTCCTGACGTTTCGTTGCCGGCTGCGGGCAACATCTTCTGATGTGAGTCGGTGACTGGCTGCTAGGCGCTGGTGGTCCCACTTATATAGAGCGCTTAAGAAACAAAAATATTGAACCATTAAAAAAAGTTGGCAGAGCAAAAGCATCCGTCCGAGTCTCGGTAAAAAGGAAGCGCGGCGGGGGGGGGGGGGGGGGGGGCGGGGGGTTGGCGGGGGGGGGGGGTAATACAGACTTCTACTATGCTACGACTTTAAAACTATCTCTGGCTAGTGCCATTTACTGAGCCAAACGTGATAGCTAGGACCTCACATTATTATACTCGCCTGTATAGAGAAGCTATAGAGATCTACAAGCACGGAAATAATTTTAATAGAAAAGAAGAAGGATTAAAACTTGACAAGATATGGCGTTCGACTTTGTACCAACGAAGTGACAATCGATTACCGGTAATCGAGAGAGATGGCACTACCCAGAGATAGTTTTAAAGTCGAAAGCACGTGACGAGTGGTGGCGCCATCTAAGCGCTCTTTATAAGTAGGACCACCAGCGCCTAGCAGCCAGTCGCCGACTCACCGCAGAACATGGTGCCCGCAGCCGGCGACGAAACGTCAGGAAGGAGAAGAAGTTTTATATATGGACCACGGCAATTCAGCCCGGAAGTTTTAATTAATAAACAAAAATATTGAACCATTAAAAAAGTTGGCAGAGCAAAAGCCCCCGTCCGAGTCTCGGTAAAAAGAAAGCGCGGCGGGGGGTGGGGGGTGGGGGGTGGGGCGGGGCGGGCGGGTGGTTGGCGGGGGGGGGGGGGTGTAATACAGACTTCTACTATGCTACTGAGGACCCGGATTCGTGATGCTAACGATTTTTCTTCTGTAGGATGGCTGGTACGGGATGCACTCAGCCTCGTGATGCCAACTGAGCAGCTACTTGACCGAACAGTAGCAGATCCACCATCTGAAAAGTCGCAAAACAGCCGGCTCAGAGTCATGCTATAAGGCAGAGGACGACGAAGCGGTGGATGGGACATCCCTTGGGCCTTTACGGCCTGGCTAGAAGCTCGCGTGTGCAACGTTCTTCTCACAAGAAACCAATAATCAAATGTGCTTTATTACTGAGAAAACTGGTGTGTAATCTTCCCGCATACGGGGTGAACCACCTAAAACTTGCACCGCAAATATTGTGGAAATGGAATGTGTTGCTGAAGTGCGGTTTTCACAGAATGGATTCGTAGCCAAGTGCTCGTATTGTTAGCCAACTAATAAATTAAAACAATACTTAGAAAGGGCAAATTTTGGGAAAAAGGACTTTTTTAAAAAAATAGAACAATGCCTAGTGACATTAATAATCTAAAGTAGGGTAAATTAGTATATCAGTGGTGTGTGTTGCAGGATTCGATTGTATGTCGTTTATGAGAGATCGTATTTTGAATAGTTCGTTCACCGACACTTGTACAATAACTGTGGTAGCACACACTAAAGATCAACACAGGTGTGTGCACTGCTTATATGGATTTTGACAGTAAAGAGACAACTGACCAACACAGGTTGTATTCAAAACGACCACTGGCAGCGGTAATACATGCTTCCAGTATGTTATGGAGCGACTGCTGCACATGTGTTAGCATTTCAGACGAGATGTCCGAGCTCGCTCCAGTAATACGTCATTGCATACCGTCGGGTGAAACGGGTATGTCCTTGTAGACAGCGTGTTTCAGCTTTCCCCACGGAAAAAAATCTAGAGGTGTCAAATTCGGGGAACGGCGGGTCAAGGTACAGGCTCTCTGCGTCCACTCCAACAACCTGGAAACAATTCATGATGACGTCCTGTAGTGCTTCGTGCACCATGCGCTGGACAGCCTTTGCGTTGGTACCACATGTTCCTCCTCCTGTTGTGTTGTCTAGCTGCTACACTACCACTTTCACTTAGCTGATTGAAGAGACTAATAAATAATTTACGAGGTGGTTGACGTCTACTGGAGTATCTTGTCGCGTACACCGTTCAAGAACGAAGTGCATTCTTCCTTCAGCCCCCCTAGACCATGAGCTGGTCGGCTTTTCCTCCACTGGTAAACTCAATCCTCCACTTCCGACTTGCTGCTTGGACTGTCACACACTAACAGCCTAGGAAGTCGCAAGGTACTCATGGAACACACAATCACACTGTAAGCAAACATAGCAGCATTGTACCTGGCAGCTACGTAGGTTGTGTGGCAGAAACTAGTGTCGGTGTGGAATATTTTCAAAGGACGATATCCGGTAAACGACTCGTACCAAACTCCAGCAATAAACACCACTGACATTCTAATTTACCCTGTTTTAGTTTGTTGATGCCAATAGCCATTGTTCCACTAAAAAAGTGGATGTTTGCACAAAACATACGCTTTCTAAGTATTGTTACAATCCGTTTACTGGCTAAACATACGAGCCTCTGGCTACTAATCCGTTCTATGAAAACAGCACAACTTTAGCACTTTCCATTTCTGCAATATTTCCGGTGCAAATTTTTTGTGGTTCACCCTGCATAATGAGCGTACATAGCATTACTCTTACCTACATCGAATGGTTGTGATGAAAAGCTAATAACTTGGATACTCGAGCATACAGCACACCTCACACCTGTTTGATGTTTGTTTTATCCCGCCTTCTGGTGAAGTATTTCTAATGAGGAGAAGTGTACATTAAGAGATCTTAGTACTTGGAAAGAAGCATACTGTCCTCCTCTTTTCCAAAGAAAGATCTTAAGGAAAAATTTACATTCCAGAATGAAAAACGAAACTAAAGATTCACACATTCGATAAACTTCCAAGCTAAATTAAATTTACAACAGTGCAAACTTCATAAACCTGCTAAGAGACGAACGTCTTGTGTGGGCATATCATATGTTTGGGATAGACGCTTGCTAATGGTCGGTAAGCTGGCTCGATTTGGTTCCCAGACGATGATATCAGACAAAAATAATGCTGGAGGAATGAATGTCAGAAAGTACCTGGACGGGCTCCCTTATGTTCTTAAAGAAGTGAAGTGTCAACCTAATAGGAAGTTAAGATTAACTTAATTTTCCATCGAGGTTTGGAAGAACATCACGAGAATATTAATTATAATTTTGCAGAACATAAGGAAGTGTTTTCCTTCTCAAAATGAATAGGAAGTTCGTAGAAGACATTAGGAAGCACCTTCCGAGGCTAAGTGGATGTTTAGAGCTGGTGGGTAGTAATGCATGGAAGTTTATGGGAAATCATTACCCAGAAGCCAAGTGGGTAATTATGGTGAATCAGTCAGTTACTCCCCAACACAAAGCTGGGCTTCATACGATAAGGTTATCGGTGTATGAACAATGACGGGAACATTACGTAACATTTTTCATGTTATATTTTTGACGCTTACCTCATTAACACGCTATAGCATTTCCTCAGTTACAAATGCTACTTAATTATACTATTCTCGTCTTCCCCCAATCCGAACTTCCGCTCTAATTTCCCTGTCACTGACGAGATTTTTAACCACAATGTTTCTTTTATACGTTGCCTCCTATGATCTCATACTCCCTTAAGACATCACTTCACAACATATTGAGGTGCTTTAGATACTGTGCATGAGGACGACTTGATGACTAATGGTGGTCGATGCACTCACGCACTGAACTATGTACAAGTGTTTACCACAAGATTCTGTTCACCACTTCGTTCGAAGAGACGAGCGTTTTAAAGCTCCGCTTCCTGGACGGGAAGGTGCGCCGGTCCCAAATCTACATCTACATCTACAATCCTACTCCGCAAGCCACCGTACGGTGCGAGGCGGAGGGAAACCTGTACCACAAGTAGTCATTCTTTTCCTGTCCCACTCGCAAACAGAGCGAGGGAAAAAACTGCTATCTATATGCCTACGTATGAGCCATAATTTCTTTGTGGCCCTTACGCGAAATTTAAGGAGGTGGCAGTAGAATCGTTATTCAGTCAGCTTCAAATGCCGCTTTTCTAAATCTTCTCAATAACGTCCATCGAAAATAACTTCGTCCTCCCTCCAAGGATTCCCATTTGATTTCCCGAAGTGTCTCCGCAGCACTTGAGTGTTGTTTGAACCTACCGGTAACAAATGTTACCGGCCTTTGAATTGTTAGGAAATTTTCCTTTAATCCAACCTTTAAGGATCCAAAACACTCGAGTAGTACTCAAGAATAGGACGCACTGGCATACTGTATGCGGTCATCTTTACGGATGGACGACACTTAATCAAAATTCTCTCAATAAACCGAAGTCGACCATTCGCATTACATATCACAGTCCTCACACGCTCTTTCCATTTCACATCGCTTTGCAGCGTTACGGACAGATATTTTATGACGTGACTGTGTCAAACACGACACTACTAATCTGCATCCGAAGATTACGGTTTTTCTTCCCACTCATCCGCATTAACTTACAGTTTTTCTACATTTAGAGCTGTCTGCCATTCATCACACCACCTGGACATTTTTCCTCAATAATCTTGAACCCTCCTAGAGTTGTACTTCGTCGCCATCGTACAGACCACGGTATTATCAGCAAACAACCGCAGATTGCTGCACTCTCTGACCGTTAGATCTTTTATGTAGATAGAAAATAATAGCGGTCATAACACTCTTCCCTGGACCACTTCTGACGATGCAATTGTCTTTGATGAACACTCGCCACCCGGGATGACGTACTGAGTTCTATTACTTAAGAAGTCTTCGAGCCATTCATATATCTGGGAACCTGTTCCATATGCTCGTACACTGGAAAATACTTTACGGAAATCTAAAAATATGCAATCTGCCTATTGTCTTTCATCCAAAGCGCGCCGTAAATCATGTGAGAAAAGGGAAAGCTGTGCTTCACAAGAAAAGTGCTCCCTATAACTATGCTCTTTCGTGGACATAAGCTTCTCGGTCTCAAAAAAAGTTATTAAATTCGAACTGAGAATGTGTTCAAGGATTCTTCAGCAGACTGATTTAAGGGATATTGATCTGTAACTTTGCCGCTCCGCTCTTTTGCCCTTCTTATACACAAGAGTCAGCTGCGCCTCTTTCCAGTCGCTTGGGATTTTGTGGTGGGAGATAGATTCATCATAAATGCAAGCTACGGAAGGTGCCGTTGCCATTGATCGAATCCTCCCCACGAATTAACTACGAGGCTCGCTGCGCCGGCCAGCCTGGTTGTGGTTTTTAGGCGGTCTTCCACATCCCTCTAGGTGAATACTGACCTTGTAGCCAAGTGCAGCCTCAGTTAGGCGAATATCCAACTTTTAAAAACCTTCCGCTCACTTTCACATGAATAACAGTATATACAGACAAGTGGCGGCGAGTGGGGGAGGGGGGGGGGGGGGTAACGGGGCGACGACAGGGAGGTCATTCCACCACCCCTTAAATTAACCTTGTCAAATGCGTTAATCACGATACTGATCTTGTTCAGATGCGGGACAAAGGCACTAGAAAAAGAAAATAGAAAACTCTGTTCACCGATTACATGGAACCATAAATTCCCCTACAAGTGAAGCGGCGAGTATAAGCACACAGAGACATAACTAAACCTGTGTCGAGTGCAACTGGTTCCCTCCCTTTTGCCCTCATTCATTGTAAACTATTTTCCTCTGTGTTGGCAAAGATGCATAAATAGCCTTAATGTTTCGATGCGAGAAGATCCGCATTGCGAGAATAACGAGGTATTATTGCTCGAGAACTGCTCAACAATCAGAGCACCGCCATAAGAGTAATACACCGCGTACGGTACTTGTGGATTCACAGAGCGCGTGCGTGAAGTCGTCCGGCGCAGATATGCGTTAATGGCAACGGGCGGTCGCGCGGTGATTAATGGCACGAACTTATCTCGGCAGCTTCCCCCACGCTCGACGGCAGTACCTGAGCAGACTAGAGCCCCGCTGTAAATCAGGCATGCGCCACAGATGGACCAGCTCTTTCCAGAGTGCATTGCCAAAATGCGCAACACAACGAAGTGCCCTGGCTCATAATTCTGCGATCGCGACAAAATAAATATTGTGAGGCTACCCGAGGGTGGTAAAATATCCAACAGGATATATTAACTGCTGTATGCACTTGTAGCGCGTGCGAGCGACGAGACAAATGCATTACGCTGAATGTGTGGCAAATCTTACAGGTCCACGGTCACTACGGGATCGTGAAACATGGCAGATGGAACCACGTATCGGCGACATTGATGTGTGTGTGTGTGTGTGTGTGTGTGTGACACGGGCGCGATACGCGCTCGCGCGACAAAGAGAGAGAGATAGAGTGAGAGAGAGAGAGGGTGGGGGGAGGGAGGAAGGGAGGGAGGTAGAAAGGGAAAGGGGGACGGAGGAAGAGAAAGAGAGAAACAGAGAGAGAGAAAGAGGAGTTAGCTCAGTAACATCATAAACAGTCCGGAGTGAAATTTTCTTTGGGTTTTCAGCAATTCGAGCATGCTCTGGCCGTGTCACAGACAATGCACAGGTAAGGACAGTGGTGGGGCTGCCACCTTAAAGCTGACTTTATTTCAGACTTGCTCTGTTCTAGACAGATTGCCTTCTCTACAGCTTCGAGATCTGTCCCCCCTTTGTGCTCGTTTTGGTCCACTGGGCATTTTATTTCACCAATGGCCGCCATATCCGGTGCCTATACTTCAATCTGACACCTGGGGAAGCATCCGATGAGAGACGATGTTATTTGCTGATGATCAGATTACAATAAGAGAATCTGAAGAAAAGTTTCAAATTTCAGTACGCAAATTGAGTCAAATTGTTGATAAATACAGAATGAGGATAGCAACAGATGAAACAAAAGTTCAAGAACTGGAACCCGTAAGAGCCAAAACTGTTATAGGTGGACAAATAATTGAACAACTGAACAAGTAAAATAGTTTAAATAATTAGGGTGCAAATTTAAATTTCCCAAATCAATTAGCAGATGTAGACGTTTCTGTGGAACTACACAAAGTATATTAACACTTAACGTAAGGATATAAATATTAATTAAACTCTACAAACTAATAGCGTTACCTTTGCTGCTGTGTGGTAGCTAATTTTGGACCGTAACATCTGATCAGTTACGACGAATCATCAGAGATGATGTCCCTCCACTTTGACAACGATATTTATCGTTGAACCATAAAAGAAGTATATTGAACCTATTACAAATATAACTGAAACTACCGACTCAACTGGAATGCCCACGTCCATCGTATGTCTCATGATAGAATAACTAAAGCGGTAATGTAATATAACAATCGGCAAGAGAAACACTGGATATCCATTAAAGAGATGGCGTGAACCATTCAGAGGCGGAATAGGCCAACATGCCTAACCTTTGAAGACTAACGTGATGATGATCTCGTAAACAGTTCATTCTACACAAATACACTTAGTTTTCAAAACCACACCCCATCCTTAAGAGCACTTGGGGGGAGGGGTGCGTCTTGCCTTAACAATTTATTTCCCTAGAGGGTTGTGTAAGTCATAAATTTCCCAAGTTTGACTGAAACTGTTGTAGGCGTTGTATATTTAGGTGTACTTGTCAGGTCCTAAATCCAAGGTAATATGAGGCGTCATCCATATCAGTAAATGTTCATTGCAACCACAAGTTTTGCTTGATACACCATACGGTTGTACAGTAGAGTCCCGTTAATCGGAACTAATTCGGACCGCACCTTGTTCGGATTACCGATTTGTTCGGGTTAGCCGGAATTACAGTGACGAGTTTCTAGAGTGAAGTATACCAAGCAAAATAGTAGATACACCTTGGTAACAAATGGGAACAAGTATGGGAACAGTGGCCCACTCTCACTCCCTGCCCTTCTTGTTATGCATTGTTAAAACCTTTGTAGTGTCTGAGGTCAGTGCACTGCCAGTTGACTCGCAAAGCGCTTGGTTATGTTAGTTATCGATCGATGGCACTCGTAACAATTGTACTGTATTCGCTCAGGTGTAGTGGTGTACGTATTTTCGTCATGAGTAAACGGAAACATACAATGTTAACTCTCAAAGAAAAACTGAATGCTTTGAAGCGGATATACCATGATGAGAATATATCTAAACTGGCAACTGAACTGGGTGTTGGTAAAGCAACTATTTGTGATTGAAAGAAGAACCGAGTGAAGCTTGAACAGTCCTGTGCAACGTCTTCAGGAAGAACAATCGAAACTCGGCAGATTTTGAAACAGTCCCAGTACGATAAAGTGGATGAAGCTATTTTCCTTTGATTTACGCAGAAAAGAGAAAGTGGAACTACTTTGAGTGGAGCCTTGGTTCAGGAGAAAACTGTTTACCTGAACAAGTTAATGAATGGTGATAAATCTTTTAGTGCGAGTACGGGTTGGTTGGACAGATTCAAAAAACGTGATGGAATCAGTCAGCTAACAATTACTGGAGAGAAGCTTTCTTTTGATCATGATGCAGTGAAGGAATCCTTGGGTGAGTTTGAAAAAATGGTAAGAGAGGGAAAGTATTCTCCCCAACAAAATTATAATGCTGACGAGACTAGCCTTAACTTTAGGGCATTGCCAACAAAAAGCCTGGCATCAAAAGAAGAAGACCATGTTCCTGGTTTTAAAATCTGCAAAGACCGTTTGACTTTATTAGCGCGCATGCAACACTCCTGGTAATCACAAGCTGCCTTTAATGCTGATCGGCAAATCTGCTAGGCCCAGAGCTTTTAAAAACTGCAACATGAAGTCCCTGCCCATATATTATCGCAACAAGGAGAAAGCATGGATGGATGGTAAGTTGTTCAAAGAATGGTTTCACGGCCAGTTTGTTCCTTCTGTTCGACGGTTTTCTAAGGATAATCATTTGTCTCCCTGTGCAATCCTTTTGATTGATAACGAGCCATCTCACCCCAGCACTGAGGAATTATGTGATGGAGAAATTGTGGCGAAGTTGTTGCCGCCGAATGTTACACCACTTCTACAGCCGATGGACCAGGGTGTACGTCAAACATTGAAACTGATTTACAAAAAACAATTTTTAAGAATGGTGATCCAAGATGATGGCATCCCGTTAGTGGACAAATTAAAAAGACCAATGTGAAGGATGTTGTTTATTGGGCCGCTGAGGCATGGCTGAATATTTCAGAATATACTCTGAGAAAATTGTGGAGAAAACTATGGACATCTCTTGAATTTCAGGACAACCTAGTTGAAAATGAAGAGGTAAATCTACTACAAATGATGCAGACAATCCCTGGATGTGAAGAAGCTAGTGAAGGAGACGTAGATGAGTGGACGGCAGGGGATGGGGATGTGTGGAGAACCTTACTGACGCTGATTTAGTTGCTGCTGTGAATCAAGACCACGAAGAAGTGGACTGCTGTGACGGAAGTGACAATGAGCCTGAAAGCGACAAAGGAGAGCTGGTGCCACACCGTGACGCAGCAGAAGCCCTTGACCTCACGCTAATTTATTTGGAGCAACAGCCCACAGCTACACCTGCTTATTCGATGTTTATGAGACGATGGCGCAACTATGCGTCATACAACTGACTGTCTCAACCAAAACACAATGACTGAGTTTTTGTCATGTTAAAAGTAGGGATAAAATATCCTCTGTATTTTAGTATGTTTGACAGCTTTTCTTTCATTGTTATGGATTGTTTAAACCTAATGTTTTCTTGTCAATTTTTCTAATACATCTTTAATAAACTGTATAAATTAAAATAGTGCGTACGTACAGCACATAACCGACAGTTTTCCGTACTTACACTAACATTTTTCATGTTCAGATTAACCGAACGTTCGGATTACCGGGGTTCGGATTAGCGGGACTCTGCGGTTAATATGTATCAGCGCTATTCGACGTTAAAAACAATTTTGGAAGTTAAAGTAGACTCCATCCAACTGACTGTCATGATCTATTGCTTTACGACGTTACATCAGACGATTGGTTTCGGAATGCACGTAGTTTGGCAAGGAGAAGGTCATTCAGCAAACTTTATGTTTGAGTCCAAAATATGTTCTAAGATTTTACAAATCATAGACCTCAAGATATTGGGTGGTAGTTGTGTAGATGACTTTTGCTACTCTTCTTGAATGTAAGCAACCCTAATTTACAAACAATGGACACATTCGTTCGGAGGGAATGCAACAGTATACTTGTTTAAGAGAAGAGCTAATCTTGGGACATTCTGCACTTCGTGCGTTTCCAGATGTTTTTTAGTGCCACTGACACTATCACCTTTGCAGTGGTGCTATAATTTAAGTGCTCCCCGATCTCTCTTTGTAAAGTAATACTTCGCTTCCTCTATGGTCCATGACTGTCTGGATAATAAGTTCGCTGGCACTTAACAACTGACCAGCATTTCTTTGGATTTTGTGAAACATCTTTCGATAAGATTCCGGCACGATAATCGCTGAATTGTTCAAATATTGCCCTTTCGACAAGTAAACACGGTTTATTTAGTGTTTCTCTATACCACCTCGCTTTTTATAAAATCTGTTGCCCAGAAGTCACTGTTTACTTTCAAGTTTATTAGACCAGTATGCACCTAGATCTCTCCCATCACATACTTTTGGACTAAGTAGAAATCTATTCAGTGCATGGTCAATTTTCTAAACTTAAGCCACAGTTCCTCTACTTTCTCCTTGTCAGAACTTATGTTTCGAGTTTCACCTTGAGATATCACCCGAGTGCCTTGTGAGGATCCTATATCCTCCGAAGTCGGAATATTTGTTATATTTTATGACGTTTCTGTAACTTCATTGGTTAGCGTAACCGCAAAGTATGTGTTCTATTACTGCAGCTACCACTGGTTTAGCCGTTTCCAGCATTTAAGAACAATATTTGCCCTCTGACAATAATATTTGAAAGTGTGATTGTTGCTTCACTGAGCTCACCTGGCGTATCACAGCAGTAGCATGAACAGTCGCGGTAGTGAGTCGGCATTGGTTGGGCACGTTCGCTAATTTATTTGGGCGAATAATTCGCTCCACGTTCAGACTGTCTTAAAGTTTCAGTGTGTCGTGATTACTGTTTTGTTGTGTAACACCGAACATTATAAAACAGATAAAATGCTTTGAAACGAAAAACATCTTCGATCATAAATCATGCAGTCGGTTATTGGCTGGCAACTCTTATCAGTTGAACCTTTCACGTCTGCTTCCTAAAAATTACCAACAAAAGAAAGCATATAAAGAAACTCTTGATGTGAAGAGGAGTGAAACAGTATCTATCGACAGAGGACAGCAGCAGGTCATCTTACGTATGACGTATGACGTATGACGTGTGACAGGACATTGCATCCTGCAACAATCTTCAGATGTGGAGCCTGATCCCCAATAAAAACGTATTGTGAGTGAATTTGAAGTTTTCAGTGGCACCATGATTTTTCAAGCAATGCTGGAGAGGACGAAAGCTGCAGACAGTGAACTGTTACATCAGTTAGCCTATAGATTGTGTGTGCAGTGTTTGTATTTGAATAACAATACCTAGAAAAGTGAGAACTAACAAAAAGGATAATGACGAACAGGGTAGTTTTGATGATGGTGTTCTTAATGCACTACTGAGGAGAAATGAAACTGTTGAGGGAACTGAATGTATAAGTTCAAATTTGACCATAAGACACTGAAATGAGAGAGTCAGGAAAAGACAGCTTTCATATTGTACGAAGAGAAGGTTTATTAATGCAGGTTTGAAGGCAGACAGTCAATAATTATGCACAGACTTGAAAGCTGATAATGAGAAATTGGGAAGAGATTTGAAATAAATGTTAGATCAGAAGGTGGAAGTATTCATAATGTCTTACAAGAGCTATTAAGATATTTGGGAAATGAGATTATAGTACCAATGAAAACCAAACCTTTTTATCATACTCAAGACAGTTAACAACACAATGAACAGAATGAAGCTCTGAGGTAGTTGAAGTTCAGTTTCATTTTATCTTACACAAATGGGAAGCTCAAGACCGTACTGACTCGGATAATATAATTTATAATGCCAGCATTGACTTGAAAAAGTTATGTGATGCATTTAATTCACACATCAAGCTGATTTCTTATGTACGATGATATTCTTCTGATCTTCGTATTAATGTTAATGAGACAGATCACTTTGTCACGGTTAGGCATAACTGCAATGCTGAGACTGATTGATATGAAAGCATTAGCTACAATTACTATTACAGTGTAATAATCGACGATTCCGTTTCCAAAGGACAATTTAAAGTTTCATGTTCACAGGTTTCTAATGAGATAGATAAAATCGGGATTTGTGCAAAGGAGAAAGTATGTTGGTGTCTACAAAGGGGGAAGTTAAGCATGGACAAATCTACTACATCTGCAGAGTTAAAAACCACATTCTCAGGAGAATATTTGTCGAAGGATCGGCGGAACAACGTACCTAATTTACTAAGCCACGACGAGTATTGTAAGGATCTCAGCTGGAACTTTGGAACAGTTCTGGAGAAGGAACTCATATACACTCCTGGAAATGGAAAAAAGAACACATTGACACCGGTGTGTCAGACCCACCATACTTGCTCCGGACACTGCGAGAGGGCTGTACAAGCAATGATCACACGCACGGCACAGCGGACACACCAGGAACCGCGGTGTTGGCCGTCGAATGGCGCTAGCTGCGCAGCATTTGTGCACCGCCGCCGTCAGTGTCAGCCAGTTTGCCGTGGCATACGGAGCTCCATCGCAGTCTTTAACACTAGTAGCATGCCGCGACAGCGTGGACGTGAACCGTATGTGCAGTTGACGGACTTTGAGCGAGGGCGTATAGTGGGCATGTGGGAGGCCGGGTGGACGTGCCGCCGAATTGCTCAACACGTGGGGCGTGAGGTCTCCACAGTACATCGATGTTGTCGCCAGTGGTCGGCGGAAGGTGCACGTGCCCGTCGACCTGGGACCGGACCGCAGCGACGCACGGATGCACGCCAAGACCGTAGGATCCTACGCAGTGCCGTAGGGGACCGCACCGCCACTTCCCAGCAAATTAGGGACACTGTTGCTCCTGGGGTATCGGCGAGGACCATTCGCAACCGTCTCCATGAAGCTGGGCTACGGTCCCGCACACCGTTAGGCCGTCTTCCGCTCACGCCCCAACATCGTGCAGCCCGCCTCCAGTGGTGTCGCGACAGGCGTGAATGGAGGGACGAATGGAGACGTGTCGTCTTCAGCGATGAGAGTCGCTTCTGCCTTGGTGCCAATGATGGTCGTATGCGTGTTTGGCGCCGTGCAGGTGAGCGCCACAATCAGGACTGCATACGACCGAGGCACACAGGGCCAACACCCGGCATCATGGTGTGGGGAGGGATCTCCTACACTGGCCGTACACCACTGGTGATCGTCGAGGGGACACTGAATAGTGCACGGTACATCCAAACCGTCATCGAACCCATCGTTCTACCATTCCTAGACCGGCAAGGGAACTTGCTGTTCCAACAGGACAATGCACGTCCGCATGTATCCCGTGCCACCCAACGTGCTCTAGAAGGTGTAAGTCAACTACCCTGGCCAGCAAGATCTCCGGATCTTTCCCCCATTGAGCATGTTTGGGACTGGATGAAGCGTCGTCTCACGCGGTCTGCACATCCAGCACGAACGCTGGTCCAACTGAGGCGCCAGGTGGAAATGACATGGCAAGCCGTTCCACAGGACTACATCCAGCATCTGTACGATCGTCTCCATGGGAGAATAGCAGCCTGCATTGCTGCGAAAGGTGGATATGCACTGTACTAGTGCCGACATTGTGCATGCTCTGTTGCCTGTGTCTATGTGCCTGTGGTTCTGTCAGTGTGATCATGTGATGTATCTGACCCCAGGAATGTGTCAATAAAGTTTCCCCTTCCTGGGACAATGAATTCACGGTGTTCTTATTTCAATTTCCAGGAGTGTAGAATAGCGACAACATTTTCTGATGACTTTCAGAACATTGATGTATGTAGAAATTCTTTGAGTGTATTATGGTGCCAGTGTGAGGGTGACGACTTTTGTGTTTGCGTGATAGTGCTCGTTTTCTTCCTGTTTTTTTAGAGATGTCAACGAGCGATGTCACATGCAAGGAGGTGTCTCAAGGGAATGATCTGACATCAGTTCATGTGATACCAGAAACTGGCGTAGCTTCCATTGCGCGATGTAGCCAATCAAGACTGCATGGACCGTGATGCATGCTGATCTGTCTGCTACGGGCTGCTGCAAGAGGTGGTATGTTCCTCAACAAATTCGCGTGAAGTGGCGCAACGACGCGAAACTTCACTTACATGTGACGATATGAGTGCCGGTCGAGTTCTTTACAAATCAGTGTCTCTTCGGATGCTGTGAATGATCGAAATGAAATAGGGCGACTTTAAATACATTCACGTGTGGATGTTCATAGTTCATAGGCATATAAGTACTAAATATGTATTTACTTTTGTAAACTGTGTGCCACAAATGTCTCCCTGGTCTCTTCTAATTTCTTTATTGATTTCTGAACTTAGTGACTGTTAACATTCAAGTGATTATCGTTGAAAATAATGCATCTTATGTATACGTGGCATGATTACTCTTGCTATATGACTATGTAATTAAGCAATGTCCGTCTACAATATTGTTAACAATGATTAAAAGAACATTTTCCCTCAATAAAGTTTTTCTAAACGTAATGAATTTCTTTATTGTTTTTATGAAGAAGCAGTTAAGGATATTTGCACTTAAGTGTGCCTATTAATTGATGTTTACCTTCACATTAATTGCTATCATTCTATGTTACAGACAAAATCTGTAAATAATTTTCCTTTTTTTCTCACTTAGTTTTTCTTGAACACAATAGTTGAAACCTGGTAGTCAAGGGAAGGCAGGATTCGGTTACAATTGTGGACGGGGTAGTAATCAGTTACTATTGGTTGCCTTTTACAGTTACACGCAATTTATTTTGAAACAGTAATTCCAGACTCAACAATAAATAAAAGTACCACACGTTATTAATGAAGGAATAAATAACTGTGTAAATAATAGTGTTTTCAGTGAGTTACAATTTAGCAAATCACCATTAAATACAGATACAGCAGACAGTGTTTTAAAAGCGAGCCACTGTGATCTGGGCAGAAGGCCTTACACGCCAGGAATGGCAATAAATTAAGAATTGTTTAAAATTTGCTGCAACTTACAAATTTCTGCTATTGAAAAGGCAAGTCGCAACAAAGACAGCAGGAGGGATCAGACGCGAGGAATGGCAGTAAATAAAGTTTTAAGGCTTACTGTTAAAATACAAATATCAGATTAGAATTTTGAGGCAAATGACCACAATCACGGCTGAAGACCTTACACGCCAGTAACGGTAATAACATAAAAAATTTAAAAACCCTGCTGTGAAACAGAAAATACAATAGCAAAGGTTAATTTAAGAAAAAAAAAAGCAACTGATCACCAAACGGGTGAAATAACATGATGGTAAACTTTGTACCACACCCTTAACATCCACTGAACACTACACTGCTACATTTATTCCAGAAGGCGACCAGAACTATTAACTAGACATATATAACCCTTAATGTAGGCATTACAAAGGTTGGATTGGGTTGTTTAGGGAGAGGAAACCAGACAGTGAGGTCATCGGTCTCATCGGATTAGGGAAGGACGGGGAAGGAAGTCAGCCGTGCCCTTTCAAAGGAATTATCTCGCCATTTGCCTGGAGCGATTTAGGGAAATCACGTGAAACCTAAATCAGGACGGCCGTACGCGGGATTGAACCGTCGTCCTCCCGAATGCGAGTCCAGTGTACTAGCCACTGCGTCACCTCGCTCGGTTATTACAAGGTATTGTAAAAAATAATACAATAATAAAACACAACGAGTAGTACATAAGTTCCTTAAAGGGTACTGACGCAGATTATACCCTCAGAAGGAGTAGACTAAAGGAGCGTTACACTGAACTACTGGCCGTCAGACCTCCTTTTAGAACGCACATGTCTTACAAGAACCAAGGGGCCACAGACGGTGCTCCAGGAATCGACCTCTGAGAAGGTCCGGCAACATACACTTTGGCGAGCGATGAGACAGGCAGCCAGGAGTTGCATTCACACCACAAGATGGTGACTCAGACTAGTGGCAGTCTAACGAATGACTAAAGATAACCTTGCAGGAGCTACCTGACGTCCGATAATCCAAATGCAACGATGGAACGCCGGAACCGGCGGTCTGCACTGTGTCCCCAGAATACTGTGATCGGAGCGTCCGGAAGGGGAAAGGAATCACTACCACCAGAGTAGAAAAATCACCAACCGGCCCCCAGGGCAGGTAACTGGGGGGTTAGTAGCCACCGGCAAGAAAAATTACCACTGGTTGAACTTAACTAATTGCAACAAGCTGAACGCAGTAAATAGTAATAAGAAGTCGAGGAAAGCTAATCAGATCCGCCTTCCTCAAGCACTCCAGTCGTTGCTCTTCGCCTCGGCGACACTACGAGCAGCGAGACGAGCCCAAGTCACTGGAAAGTCGCGACATATCACAATGGTGGAGGTTTCTCTACTTGGACTGAAATGCACTTCTCTTGAAGCTTGCTGGATCCGGTTTACGACGAGGTCGTGCACCCTCGTGACCACAGCCCTTCCATCCGGCAGTCCATGCGTGCCACCAGCAGTCCCGGCGTGTTCTGGCACTGCGCGGACCTGACTCCTCCTGAGTCCCCAACCGAACTGGCCCACCAACACGACCCGGCAAAAACAATGACGTCGCCCCAAAGATAGGGCAACAGTTCCTGCATACGATATCCGCCGCTGCTGCCACTAGCGGACGGGACACCCTTGCGAAACCGAGTGGCGCCAGTCAACACGAGAAGAAGACAAACAACCGCAACCATGCCAACTAAACGATACCGCCTGGCCTCCAAGAGAGGCGGAAACCCAAAAACAGCACCAACGCCAGCCGCAGCACGGCTCAGTAGTTTTGAGCTTTCTCACTGGTACCATTTTGTACTCGTTTTTTGAAGCTATGTTTTCACATCGTAAAGTTTGTTAAGTGTATGTAATCCATGTGCATGTTAACGAAGTACCACGTAGTATTCAGATATGGTTTCTTTCCTTTCTGTTTGGGCGCTTCTTTCTAAATAATCTCAGCCTGAAACTTTATCTGGCCATAAATTTCTGCGTAAAATTAAGTTTTTGATGTCTGGGGCTGGTATGACGTTCCCATATGCTCCCATGCCAGAATATTTGTTATAAGTTTACCTTTACCCCAGAGCACGTGCTCTACAGCTGTAGCTAGCGCTGGTTCAGCCGCTCCCAGAAATTTTTGAAAGTGTTATTGTTACATTGTGCGTTTGCTTGGCGTAGCAAGGTAGTAGCGTGTGGACAATTCCGGTGGCGAGTCGGCATTGTTTGGGCGCGCACGCTAATGTATTCAGGCTAATTATTTGTACCGCATTCTGACGGTCCTAAAGTTCCAGTGTCACGTGATTACTGTTGTATTGTGGCATGAGGGAAGTTCCTAAAACTGGGTGTAATTAAACTGATTTGAAACGAATGAGGACTTCAGTTTTATATCGTACTGTCAGTGACCTGCCAGCAACTCCTATGAGTTGAAGCTTTCATTTTCTGCTTCCTAAAAATTACCTGAAAAAGAAAGTATGTAATGAGGGCCTTGAGGTGAAGAAAAATGAGGCAGCATCTATCGATATAGCACACCAGTAGGTCGTTTTGCTGCCTCTCTATCTGTTCCACTGAACGAGTGTATTTCTCTGTTTTTGTTGGTCTTTATACTTTGGGTAGCATTGCTTCCAAAACTGCATCGTCATCAGTGATCCCTTGTCCCAGTGTCGCTCTAACCAATCTCCTAGAGGCCACGTTCTGTTTTTCGCCATTATTTCTAATATATATCCCTCGTAAGTAGGTTTATGGTCTATCTGTTTTCAGAGAACGCATTTAGTATTATTTTACAAAATTTTCGTTTCACACGTAACATTTAGTAAACTGTAACTGCCAGTAAATTTCGAATAGTTAAAGTCCCCTCTATTGATGACAACATGGTAGAGAAAGGTAAGGAGAGGGCTGTGATTTTCTCTGAAACTTTGGTTTCGGCCTGAGGATAAGTCTGGTGGTCGATAGAAGGTGTTTTGCCCACCCTTGGTACCAAGCCATACCAAACGATATCGAATACCTTTTCACTCTTTTGGTTTCTTGTTTACTGCTAGGAATACGTCAATTTCCCATTACTATTTCAGTTACAGGCTTGAGCCAACTTTCTGTATCTGGTATTGTGTGAACTTCAATACTTTTTAGTAATTCTTCAAACTCTTAACACATTTTTAATGCATCAGATATTGATCATTATGTTTTGAACAGTCTTATCTGTGACGGTAATTTTTTCCCTACTTTACGACAATATTTCGGGACCTAACAGAACTGTCATTTTCTGAGGTAACTGGAGAACCATCTTGAAAAAAATTAATTAAAACTCTGCATCCATCTCACACACAGTCAGAAACTCTGGTAAAAAATTCTGATATGCAGTGCACACCTGTAAATTTGAGGGCACCGTACATTCCTTATCCTTTGGTCAGCCTGTCATGGAATCTTCGACGCCACACACCGTCAGGTGGCTTGCGGAGTCTGGATGTAGGCCTTTCACTCGGCTACAGGAACAGCCTCTTCAACGTATTGAATGCGGTCCCTATGAATGTACACTGAGATTATAAGGCACCTTGCTGCAAGAATTATACGTTAGTACGTTAGACCATTTAAGAGCCCCATACTCTTCCGTGCTTGCTTCTCCCTGATAAGTGACGCGTCAGGAAGCCCAGCGCTGTTTTTCAGTCGGAGGCAGCACCTCAGACTTGTTGATAAAAGACAAAAGGCGTTTTTGTAGTTCCCGGAGATGTCCTTGGTCCCTGCGTCCCTTGTCCAGGGACCCTAGAGCTACCACTGACACACCACTGACAGTTAAGTTTCCATATGTCCATCCTAACGATCGATGGTACTTGAGACTTCGGCTGTTCACTTTCGTAATAAAGTGAAACACCTGCAGCCGTCCTTTAGATGTTATTTTATTATATGTCAACCAGTTTCTGTGACCCAATACACCATCTTCAGACCTTAACTGATGCTGAGGTAGTGAACTCTGATCGTATCATGATCCCATCAGGGACCAACATCTACGAAATGGTTAAAGATGGTAGTTGATGGTTGGAGACACAACACCGCTGTTACAGTATTCCCCGAAAGCCAGCTGAAAAATATTGGCCACTGATGGGATTGTGAACACGATCGGAGTTCAACCCCTCAGCATAGCGGAGTTCTGAAGACGATGTGTTGAGTCACCGAACCAGGTTGTCACATAATAAAATAACATCCGAACAACGGCTGTACGTGTTTCATTTCATCACTTACAGTTAAGTCGCCGAGTGGCGATAAGGTCCGGTAGTTTCTATGATAGCTTTAGAATCTCTGGTACGTAACTCACAGAAGTTTGCCAAACATACCCATTCGCATTTGGAAAGGGAATTAAAGTTCAAGGAGAAAAAGAGGAAACTTTGGGGTTTGTTGATAACAATGTAATCTTGGAAGAGACAGCAAGTGAAGATCTGATAAACAAAATGGATAATGTTTTGGAAACTGGTTATAAAATGTGTGTTATCAGCAGTAATACAAAAGTAATGTAATGGAATCAAATCAGGCTATACTGAGGGAATTAGAGTAGTAAACGAGACACTAAAGTTAGTGCCACAGTTTTGATACTGTGCTGTTGTGTTGCTCGATGTGAGTTTCACAGACTTGCAGAAAACGACATTGGAATTATTTTATTAATTAGAAAATATATTGTAATGATAGTTACTTGTGAGCAGCACATGCCACTGTTGCTAAGGATGCATCTTTACTCCTAAAAGGATACTTGGAGTACCGCAACCATTTACCCCATTTCCTGATCAAACCACGAATAGTGCACAGGAAGAACGTCAATAAGTATGCCTGCTTATGGGTTGAAATGTTACTGATTTTCCCCTCATGGTCATTTCGCCAGGCGCATGTGGTAGGGATCACTATGCTGCTTGACTCTTCAGTGAGAGAAAGAGGAAACCTTGATGTCTGTTGATAAGCCTTCATACATTTCCCTCACCATTTTACATTTTTAAGCAACTTTTGGACCAGGCTTTGACGGACCGAGGAAAGTTGACCAACTGCCGTTTCATCCTCTGCCTTGCGGCATTATGTGGCTGCGAGTGGAGGGGCTTGTGTTCAGCACACTGGTCTCTCTGCCATTTTCCCAACTTTCCAGACCTTGGAGCCACTACTTCTCGAGCAGTTAGGTACTCAGTTGGCATTGCGAGGCTGAGTACATTCCACACTAGTTCATCAACCAATGAAAATTTCTTGGCAGTACCAGGACTCGAAATCAGAACCTCCGCATAGCAGTCATCTACGCTGAACACTCAGCTACGCAGACGGGACCCACTCACATGTTCCATTCAGGAATGGCGCGTGGGGAGAATAATTGGAATTGTCGTTTAAGCTCCCTTTTTTCTCAGAAATTTCATCCTCAAAGTAAGTCCTATGTTTGAAACTAACAGTTTTCTCTTGGCAAGGAGTTCCCTTTCAGCCAGTGCTAGTCTGCTTTTGATGTCCTCCTTGCTCTTTACGTCATGGGTTAATTTATACCTTAACTTCATCTGCTTCGTAATTAGCAGTCCTGATGTTAGTGTCTCTCTGTCCTCATTTCTGCTAGTTCTCATTACTTTCGTCTTTCTTCGAAATTCTGTACTCAGACTGATAGTGACGTTCAGCAGATTCTGTAATTCATCTTCACTTTCACTGAGGATATTAAAATAATCAGCGCATCCTATCATTGATATCCTTTCACCTTGAATATTAATCCCACTCCTGAATCTTTCTTTCATTTTTGTCCTTGCTTCTTCGTTGTATAGATGAAACAGTAGGGGCGAAAGACTAAATCTCTGTCTTACATCTCTGTCTTCGTTCTTGGTCTTCTATTTTTATTGTTCCCTCTTGGTTTTTGTACGTATCGTACATTACCCGTCATTTCCTACAACTTACCCTTTTCTTCTCTGAATTTCGAACATGTTGCACCATTTGATATCGTCGAACCCTTTCTCCAGACCTACAAATCCTATGAATGTGTCTTGATTTTTCTTCAGTCTTGCTTCCATTATCAACCGCAACGTCAGACTTGCCTCCCTGGTGCGTTTACCTTTCCTTAAGCCAAACTGATCGTCATCCAAAACATTCTCAGTTTTCTTTTCCATGCTTCTGTACGCCTATATTATTGTTATTAGTAACTTGGATGCATCAGCTGTTAAGCTGATTGTGCGATAATTTCCGCACTTGTCGGTCCTTGGAATTGGAATTTCTGAAAGTCAGATGCTGTATCCCCAGAGTCGTTCATTCTACATACCAATGTGGATAGTCGTTTTGTTACCACTTCCACCCAATGATTTCAGAAATGCTGATAGAATTAAACATCTAATTATGGTATTTTACGGTCGTTGCTGTATCCGGTGATTTGTTGCCAACAGAGTAAACATACAGTAGTGGATCGCTTCGTCATTTATCCGTAATACGTAACATTTATCTACGTTTAGGATCAAGTGCAACATCTGCACCAACCGTCGATCATTTGCTGAACTTCCTTCACGTTAGTATGGGAATCTTATAGACGACATCGTCCGAGAATAGCCTCACGGGACCGAGACGTTATCCAGTGGCTCATCAATATAAACAGATACTGACCTGTAACCTAGAAAGCAACAATACAAATTTCTTCAAATATGTCTCCCACACTGAATGTTTATTTTATCAGAAGGCCATGACCAAACAATCATATCCTTTAATATGTGCCACTACGTAAATACATCTGTATAGTATGGGATATTTTTCATTTAATGTACTATCTTAGTGACTGAAAGTGGTCTACCTCAGGAGTTAAGAGTCTCTGGATTGATGTAAACATTAGAAAGTGAAAGTGTTAAGTTGCGATGTTTTGTTACTGTGCTCTGTGTGCCAGACAACTAAATTTCCAGCAGAAATGTAAACAAATGCACTAATGATTTAAAACATACAACCCACTTATACGTAGTATGCACTAAAATAAATTAATCTTCTTGTATAGGGTTACAAGTCGATACATAATGTCACTGGAATATCTAGCAAATGAAACTCATCACAATTCAGATAAATGTAAAGTACACGTAACTGCATTGCAACTGATAATGGCAGTATTTTGGCGAAGCGTGACCTGCTAATTAAATATCAGTAAAAAAAGACTGAAGTAGTATAAACTATTTCATAAATTTCCAGGCTGTTTGACAAAATTTTACTTCGACGTTCATAGGATACTTCTCGTATCGCTCTCCTCACACTCATTTTGTCCTAAGTGAGGCTATTGTTTGTTAACTAGGATGTTCGTAGGTGTTAAAAATTTAATCATATATCCTGCCCACTAAACTCTTGCTAAGTCGAAACGTTCGTTCTGAGAACTTTCATATCGTCTGGTTAAGACCCATTTCCCCCGCTGCCAGTATCCACGCATTGTTAGCGCCATGCGGTGCACCAGACAAACCACGCCGCGTATTGTTCCTCAGATTCCACCGAAACCTTTGTTTCACTTATATCACTCTGACCAGCGAGACACGGTTAAAATAACTTCTTCTGCACCATTAGTCAATGCCCTGTAACCATATGATTGCTGAAAAACACCAAATCCGACCACTGGATTGGACAGCGAACACCATAATCTCACTGCGCCCTCACCAATCGGTTTCTACCTTCTCTGGAAACAACTCAGGAGCACAGTCTAAGATCAAAGAGGATGAGGACATGCAAAAGAAATCCACACTTCAAACACGGCCCAGTCACATTAATGTGAACACCGTCTATGTTCGACGTCAACGTGCAAAAACCACTGACAGACGACAGGTAGCAGCAATAGCAATGGAGGGTATGTGAAGCGTGTTGAGGATTGGAAACAGTGCAGTCGTTGTCACAATGCAGAAACTGAGCGATACATTTGACATCAAAAAGGGCGTAATGCATGAAGCACTTCCGAAACCGCTAAGTTGGTAACTGTTCGCACGCCGCCGTGGTTAGAAGTATACCGTGGATAGCAAAATACTGCTATCTAGAATCGACGCCGACGCAATCGCGGCGCACCAGGACCATAGACGACAGAGCTGAACTGTGGCTGTGGAGAAGTGTAAAGGCTAACAGACGTGGGTGCCTGATCCATTCACCCATGCTGACCA
The DNA here is from genome assembly GCF_023864345.2 of Schistocerca serialis cubense. NCBI lineage: Eukaryota > Metazoa > Arthropoda > Insecta > Orthoptera > Acrididae > Schistocerca > Schistocerca serialis. The sequence goes on along the minus strand of NC_064639.1, from coordinate 333,819,658 downwards.
CTGTTCATTGGAGACGAATACTGGAATTTCCACTCCAGTACCGCAACTGGACGTTGACTGACGGTCGACAGGTGGCCTTTTATGATTGACCACGCCTTATGCTTCATCCGACTGATGGCCACTGGCATGTACGACGTGACACATCTCAGAAGAAATACCCTGCAGCAATCGACGCAGGGGTCCATGCAGGAGGCCACTCCCTGTGTGATCTCTTTATTTTGAAAAGTACAATGAGTAAACACAGGTATTCCTCTATCCTTGGGGACCTTGTCCACCTCTATCTGCATTTTGGTTTTCTCCGGAAAGATGGCATCTTCCAACAGGACAATACAATGTGTCACATGGCTCGCAGTGCACTTGCTTAATTTGAAAAGCTCCAGGGTGAATTTACCGTACTCCCCTGGCTACCAAACTCCCCGGATTTAAACCTAATAGAGAATCTGTGGGACCACCTCCATCGGGCTGTTTCCGCCGTGGATACTCAACCGAGAAACCCAGCGCAGGTAGCTGCAGTAATGTTGCCGGACTGGCTTCACGTCTCTGTCGGTACCTTCCAGACCCTAAATTACTCTCTAACTGCGCGTCTCGCAGCTGTCCGTGCTGCAAAATTTGGTTGTTCAGAGTTTTGACACGTGATCACATTAATGTGACTGGACAGTGTACTTCCATTGGGATCAACGGGAATTTATTGTCATTCAATAAGTCTCGCTAAGTCCGCTTCGTTCGTTAGACAGCATCTAGTTAGCTAGTTACCCCACGCTCTACTAAGCGGACTCTTCCTGAAAAGTCCCTGTGCACTCACTAAACAGCAATATCCGCCTTGAAAACGGGCAACTGACGAAACTAGTTCGCATGGTCGCGTACGAAATGATACTCCTGAGTACTTTCTAAACTTTCCACTCAGGGAGACCAACTGTACTGACCCTTGGCCACAAACATACGAAATTCCTCCCACCCTCACCCCACGGGGTTTAAAACTAGACTACCACACTAAAGGACGGCTGAAGGCTACCTCCTCGACTTCACCAACTCTCCATCTCACCAGCATACTGTTTTAACATGCAGGGCGTTGGACCAATTAGCCTCCAGAGCAGAATGTAGGCACTTCGATCGGCCATTCCTTGTTAAACCTCATAGTACTGCTAACACTCTCGGTAGTTTGATCTCAAAGCATATTAAAAAATTCCAGCCATCCTTTGGAAACCACTCGTCTGTGAAAATAACTGGATCAGGACAAGTCTCCACTCATTAGTCAGATTGTGGGAACCCCTCTCTGTAACTCGAGCCTGGAGAAAACAGAAATCGGAAAAAAAGCCTCTGTGCACAATGACAATCAGTACTAGTCTAATGGAATAATATGCAGACAACTCTCAGAAGAAGGTCTCAGTAGGAGTGCTGAAACATCGGATTCGAATATTGTGGAAAGAACTTTTACTATCATCAAATAGAAAATTCTTCCTATTGCTTATTGAAGATCCTGTAGATGTAGGCAACAGCACTTCTCGGATGTTTGCACTGAATAGTGATTAATTCAAAAGATTGATAGTTACAAGGAAACGTGGTGAAGTGATGATTCGCAGACAGTTCTCCCGACATTACTACACAGTAACAAAATGGTTCAAATGGCTCTGAGCACTATGGGACTTGACATCTGAGGCCACCAGTCCCCTAGAACTTAGAACTATTTAAACCTAACTAACCTAAGGACATCACACACATCAATGCCTGAGGTAGGATTCGAACCGCAGTGGTCGCGATTTTCCAGACTGAAGCATCTAGAACCGCTCGGCCACAGCGGCCGGCCTACACACCAACTCTCAGAAAGATGTCCACTGGACACCATTCAGCCACTGACCGCAGCGGTGCCAATGACAGGAGCACAACGACTGGCGGGAGAGACGGCTGCTGCTGCAGCAGAGAGAGAGAGAGAGAGAGAGAGAGAGAGAGAGAGGCAGTCTGGCTGCGGATGTGGACGAGATCGGTCGCTCACGAACTGACTCGGTCCCGAGCAGCCGATTCGGGCGCGATTCTTCTTATTTCAGAGGATCGACGTGTTGACGATGCTATCGGCGGGGATTTTACGGTGGCCACGGAGGATCAACGGCCCGGCCGACCCCCTCCGGAGAGTCCGCTTCGTGATGGTCGGCTCGTGTGAATGGGCGAAGGTGTCCCTGCAGCGGTAGCGGTAACCGGCCGCTCGCCGGTCACCTGCCAGGGGCCCCTAACCCCGGCACTCGCCCCAACATACTACACGCGCACTCTTCCACGCGCTCTCCCACGCGGAAGCGGAGGCAGCTCCTCTCCTCTCCCGGGAGCCACCACTCCGAGGTTAATAGCCAGAACGAAGTCGACCAATGGAAACTGCATACGATTGTATACCCTGAAGCACAGCTGCTCTTCCACTGTCTTTGTTTCACACTGGTGGAAACCTTGCAATGTTTCGCAACTGCTATTTACAGTGAGCTGACAAATGTCATGGGATACCTCCCCAAATCGTGTCGGACCTCCTTTCGCCCGACGTAGTGCAGGAACTCGACTTGGCATGGACTCAACAAGTCGTGGCAAGTCCCAGCACTTATACTGACCCATGCCGCCTCTGCAGCCGTCCGTAACTGCGGAATTGTTGCCCGTTAAGGATTTTGTGCAAGAACTGACCTCTCGATTACGTCCCGAAAATGTTCGATGGGATTTATGTCTGGCGATCTATCGCTCGAACTGTGCAGAATGTTCTTCAAACCAACCGCGAACATGGTGCATTGTGATCCATTAAAAAGTCCACCTTTGTTTGGGGCTATGACGTCCGTGATTGGCTGCAAATGGTCTCCAGGAGGTTCAGTTGGACCAGAGAACCCAGCGCATTTCATGAAAAGACAGCCCACATCATTATGGCGCCACTACCAGCTTACACAGTGCCTTGTTGACAATCTGGGTGCATGACTTTAGCGCCACACTCGCACACTACCATCATCTGTTGTTGACTGAAATCGGGACTCATCTGACCAGGTCACGGTTCTCCAGTCGTCTAGGATACAACCGGTATCGTAACGAACCCTGGAGAGGCGCTGCAGGCGATGTAGTGCTGTTAGCAAAGGCACTCGCATCTGTCTACTGCTGCCATAGTCCATTAACGCTACATTTTGCTGCATTGTCCTAACGGATACGTTCGTCGTACGTCGCACATTCATATCCATGGTTATTTTACACAGTATTGGTTGCTTATTATCACTTACAATTCTATCTAAACGCCACTGCACTTGGTCATTAAGGGAAGGTCTTCGGGCTCGGCGTTGTCTATACTGATAGTAACGCCTGAAATGAGGTATTCTCCGCACAGCTGAGTGTTCAAAGTGACAGATTGCCGCCCTCTGGGCCTGGGTTAGATTTCCGGCTGGGTCGGAGGATTTCTCCGCTAAGGGACAGGGTGTTGTGTTGTCTTCGTCAACATTTCATCGCCATCCGGCACGCAGGTCACCCATTGTGGTGTCGAATGTAATAAGATCTCCACCAAGGCGGCCGGACCTGCCCCGTAAGGGGCCTCCCAGCCAATGACGCCAAATACTGATTTCCATTTTCACCTCAATAAAAATGACAGTTTGGCCAATGCACTACCCATTTTGACCTAATGTACGCGATACTGCCGTCATGTACATAACTCTATCCCACGGCATTCTTTTTCTCTCCTCGGCGTAATTACAGGAATTTGATGTACGTCCTAATCTCCTTCTCCTTCCTCACTCTGTCCATCCCATCCTCCTCTTCTCTTTAACCATCTCCCCCTCCTTCTGCCCAGTCTGTCAGTACATCACTTCCTCCCCCTCTCCCTGTTCACCTCCTCTTCTCACGCTCTCTCTTTCCACCTCCTCCTGCCTCCTCTCCCTGTCCATCTCTTCCTTCTCCTATGTCAATTTGCTTCCCGCTCCCCATTCTGTCCATCTCCCCTTTCCTCTTCCCTCTGACCTGTAGCGTTGTTTATTGTTATTGCAGATTTACATTTCGTAGTAGTAATATAATCATAAGCCGATAAGCTATAAATACACTGATGGAAAAAAAAATCTCAGCACCAAAAATAGTTGACGTATATTCAAACAGTTGCCTAATTAACATACTCAGGTTATTAATACTGCGGGATCACAGGTTGATGTGAGTGCGAGATAAGCCATTGGGAATGTGAAATGCTGGTACATTAATAAGCGCCAAAATGTTGGATGCAAGCGTGCAAATGTGCATGCATTGTGTTCTACAGGTGCCGGACGTCAGTTTCTGGGTTGGAGTTCCATGCCTTTTGACCTTGGTCGATCAATACAGGGATGGTTAATGCTGTTTATGGATGACGTTGAAGTTGCCGTCAGATGATGCCCCATGTGCTCGATTCGAGACCGACATGGTATCGATAAGATTAAGCCACCATTTCAGCACTCTGTAGGGCATGTTGGGTTCCAGCAGTGGTATGTCGGCGAACATTAGCCTGTTGGAAAACACCCCTGGATTGCTGTTCATGAATTGAAGCACAACTGGACGAATTACCAGCCTCACGTTGTAACCTCCCCGCAAAATTTCAAATGAAAATATTTAAATGTTAATGGGAATAGACCCAAGTGTAACTTTCTACCAAAAATGAAAGATAATTTTTAAATGAGAATAGACATCGAGCTAAGTGTAACCTCCCAGCAATGGAATTTAATGACATTGACAATAAATGAAAAATAGCAATCTGAGCCATGTGTAAGCTCCCCACAAAAATGAAAGTCAATTCAATAAAAATGAAATCTCAGTGACAATTAAAACGCAAATAGACCGAAATGTCGATCTTAGGCCCTGTGCAATTTTGAATGTAAGTAAAACTTTTCTTTAAGGAAATGCATGGGAAACTTTCTTTCAATTCAAATGATTGTTTTCTTAAAAAATTGCTTTGAAAACAAAATTATTATTGGGGCGATTCTTGGACAAATTAATTACAATAAATATACATTACATTATCACATGTGCGCAATGCTGCTTCATTACCTTATTAAAAAAATATACCTTGTCCTGAATCTTGACCAGAGGGCCATGTCGACGCCCGCCGACTCCTCACACAACTCCGACTGTCTCCCACGCGCTACTAGCACTGACAGAGTGCAACTAGCAACTGCCACTACTAAGTCCCTACATGCAACTCAACTCTCGCGCGGTCAAGCGCAGACTGGCAACGATAAATAACTTTTTACAGAATATTCAGATGTAGTACACGAATTAAATGTGGTGCACATGCACCGAGTACAAAACATTTCAGACAATGACAATGAGTACAGAACATATGACATAAGTGCGCAGTTACTGACGTTCAGCACAAAACATATTAACACATGACATAAGTGTACATGCACTGAAAAACTCTTTAGCATTTTCATAACAAATAAACGCAATGGTAAAAAATCATGTTGACAAGTGACATAAGTGCACATGCACTGCAGTTGAGAATATATCAGCAAATCACAAATTGTATTAATAAATGGCAAAAGTGCACACGCACTGTAATACACAACATATCAGGAAACCACAAAATATATACGTAATGAGTGCAAATGGCATAAAGTGCACACGCACTGAAAAACTCTCTAATATTTTTACGACAAATAATCCTAATGAGTACAAATCATATTGACAAATGATAAAAGTGCACACGCACTGTAGTACTCTCTAGTATTTTTCTACAACAAACAAACAAATCAAGGAGTGTAATAAAGTGCACATGCACTATAGAAGTCTTTAGTAATTTCAGGATAACCGATCTTATTAACAAATGAAAGGAAGTGCACACGCACTGTATATGACTTTTTCATTTTACAAGAATTAGGGAAGGAGTAGGAAGGATTGCGTCATGGTTGTAGCACTTAGGTTGCACGCAGCTGCGCTGAAAGTCCATATCTTTCCACAGAAATACAACACCAAGTGAGACAATTTGCAGTTCTTTTCCCAGAAGTATTTATCAGCGTATCCAAGAAACTGAAATGTCGTAGTAATATTCCCTGTTATCATTTTGGCAGTACATCAGGTACACCAAACAGTGGGACCATAATAACGTCTTCATCGCTCACGGTGGTGGACAGCATGTCGTGTCAACATCACGCTCTTACAAGGCACACCAACGTAGAATTAGTGCAAAAACCAAATATAGTGCTCCATGATCATGAGAATGGACAGGACAAATGGATATTGCAGTAATTCAGGGTAGTTAGCTCAGAAGGTGAAGGACATTAAGTCACCTAGTAGTCTTCATTGAGAATTACAGTAGTAGTTTGCGGCATTCATAGTCCAGCTATTGAACATTTCTGTACCATGTATTTAGTATTACAGAATAATGTTCATAAAATTAACTGATTATAGCAATTATTGGCATCATGGGTAATCGTATTACAATAAACAGTGGCAATCCTTGGCCAGTTACAAAGCATATTTAGTATGACAGAATAATGTTCATAAAATTAAGTGATTATAGTGAACATTGGCACTTGTTGGCCAATTATAAACCATCAGAAGTCATCATTGAAAAGGAGAGTCAATTATTGGCATAGCATTAACATAATTCATTTAGTTATACTAATTATTGGCACTCATTGGCCAGCAAGTATTGAATAGTGCAACATTTTTAATTATTGGCAGTCATTGGCCTGTTACAAAACATCAAAAGTCATCATTGAAAAACAGGAGCTAATGAATGGTATAGTATTAACATAATTCATTTAGTTACACTAATTATTGGCACTCAGTGGCCAGTCACAAAACATCAAAAGTCATCATTGAAAACAGGAGCTAATGAATGGTATAGTATTAACATAATTCATTTAGTTACACTAATTATTGGCACTCAGTGGCCAGTTACAAAACATCAAAAGTCATCATTGAAAAACAGGAGCTAATGAATGGCATAGTATTAACATAATTCATTTAGTTACACTAATTATTGGCACTCAGTGGCCAGTCACAAAACATCAAAAGTCATCATTGAAAACAGGAGCAAATGAATGGTATAGTATTAACATAATTCATTTAGTTACACTAATTATTGGCACTCAGTGGCCAGCAAGTATTGAATAGTACAAAACATTGTTCATCATTCAGTATTATTCAGAACTCTCTTAAATGGGTAGCATTATTTGGAACTGGTGATACATTTTTTTTTTGTTAGCAATGCATTGCTTTGGGTAATTATAAGGGAAAGCAAGAAGAGAAAAAGAAAAAAAATTGCTTCTGGGTTGTTCCTGTAAATGAAAAATGTGTAACGTCATTCGTCATGAGTCAGCTGTAGCAAGGTTGTGACACAACTGGGTAAAAAAAAAAGAAAATGCAAGTACTAGTACAGGTTTAATAAGCAACAGGTTTAGTAAGTATCATGAAAAGCTTCTCCTGAAAAAAATACAAAATGGATTATTGAGCTGAAAGAAGAAACGCATACTATGCTGAAAAATAGTGAACTTCGAATTAACAGGTAGTGAAATGTGTATAAAAATGTGTTCCATAGCTGTCCTTTCCAAAACCTTCAGTCATCATACCATACGATATAAAACATACTGTCAAAACAAACTGCAACAAATACTTAAATAACTGCATAGCATAAATACATAAACTTCAACATCATCCTCATCTGTAAAGAAAAAACTTCATTATCCATCACTTCATTATCCATATTATCATAACTTCATTATTATCATCACCTGTAAAGAAAAACTTCATTATTCATAGTAGCATATTCTTCATCATTACTCTTCATCAGCATTCATTATCATCTGCAAAAAATCACTTCATTACTCATTACACAACTATTCCTTATCTCTAGCATATTTCATCACTAAATCTAAGATGTGTAGTTCTGTCTGACAGCCTGCATCAATCGCCTTGTATTCTGAAAGAAAAAATTAGTTGAGACTGCTATTCTACGATGTGTATAGTATATTCTTGTTAATGCTTGTTAATTCTGATCCATTTACTCTTCCTCATAAGGTTTTTGTATCTTCTTTCGTCTATTCCGTAGTTGAAATTCCCATTTCTGTTTAATTTATTTCCTTTACACGTTATTTCTTTCTGAAAATGATGAACAAAGATTAATGTCTTGCATTTAAATCATATACCCACTAAATAATGACTGGTTTATGGTGACATAATTAAGCATACAGCATAACATGACAGAAAACGTAATATGTCAAAAGCATAGACAGTGTTCAAAGGCAAAAATGTACAGAGAATATCACAATGCAGCAGCAAAAAAAAAAAAATAAAAATGTAAAACAGTCACGATGTTGAGATATCATAGGGCAAAAAAATGTCAAAGTCAACTGGTGTGTGTTATACCTTAATTATCTCACAGTGCATACAAACAAAACATGAAAACAATCGTACATACATAAGAAATGGAAAATGTGCACGGTCTGATGTGTAACGACAAGAAAAGCGACCTGCTAACCTTAACTTGCCGGGCACTTGCCAAAAAAAATACGATAATCATCAGTAATTAGTCATGTGAATATAATTGCATAAGTGGTCATAAAATGTGTAAATGGCCTCATAGCATGTTACATCATAAAGTGGTTTCATTCAATAAAGAGTTTGATGTTTGACACTTGATGGTTCCCTTTACTTTTCCTGGTTCTCAAAGTTTCGACGTGTACAACATTGGGGTGAGGAATGCTGCGAATCCGATACGGACCTGCGTATAGAAGTTCAAATTTACTGCACTTACCTTTTATTCTGCTGGATAAATAGTGTGTACGTACTAAAATCTTCTGTCCCAAGTGAAAGTCTCGGCGCGTACAAACCTGTTTTTACTGTCTTCTCCGGCGCTCTGCGGCACGTTTGATGTTGTTCAGCGCAATGTCAATTATTTCGTGGTGTCGTAATCGACGAGATGTAGGAAATGTTACTAATTCTTTAATTTTGTTTGGTGGTTCAACGTTTTTCAGTATAACAGACGGAAAGAGCATAATGGATTCGTTTGGAATGGAGTTAATTACATCTTGGAATGAGAATATGTGTGTGTCCCAATCAATATGTCATTTGTGGCAGTATATTCTACACAGTTTACCAATTTCTTTCATTAATCGTTCAAAGGGGTTCGAAGAAGCATGGTACTTGGATATATAAATCGGAGAAATATTTCTAGCTCGTAACATACGTGTCCATGAAGCAGAACGAAATTGTGATCCATTGTCAGAAATTACTTTCAACACATGCCCTACATGAAATAGAAAATGTTTTACAAATGCTTTCGAAACAGTTTTAGCAGTAGCTTTGCGTAACGGAGTGAAAGTAACAAATTTTGAATTGAGTTCAACAGCGACAAAGATGTAGCAAAAACCTCTGTTAGTTCTCGGAATCGGACCAAAAATGTCTACAGCGGCCATATGTCTCAATTTAACAGGTACAATGGGATATAATGGAGGAATATGTGAAGTCGTGTCTGACTTAGCTTTCTGGCAAATTTTACATGACGCTAAAACTCGTCGTATACGTTTCTCCATGTTGGTAAAATAACAGTTCTGTCTCAGTATAAGAAAACATTTTCTGACTCCGTAATGTGCATAACTTAAATGAGTATACCATATTAATTTGTTAACCAGTTTGTCAGGAATGCATAATAACCAATTGTTGCTGTCAGGATGAGAGCGGCGAAACAGAATGTCATTGCGTACAGTGTAATGGTTTCTAATTGTAATATTATTCTTATCTTGCCAAAGGTGTTTAATTTCTTTCCACACGTTGTCTTTATTTTTCTCTTTTCCTATGTCCTGTAATGACGATGAAATAAAATTTTCAAATGCAACTTGCTGAATGTACATGACACTGAAATTTGCTTTGCAGAAGTTGGTTGCGATGTCATGCTGATTGTTGCTGAGAGAACGAGAAAGTGCGTCTGCTATAACATTTTGTGTGCCGGGAATGTGAACTATTGTAAAATTAAATTCCTGTAAATAAAGTTTCCATCTGCTTAATCTGTCGTGAGTGAATTTAGCCGAAAGTAAAAATTGTATCGCTCTGTGATCTGTGTAAACGGTGGTATGTCTGCCATAAAGAAAGTGCCGAAATCTCGTAAAAGCCCATACAACACATAATATTTCCAGTTCTGTAACGGAATAATTTCGTTCAGCAGGCGACAAGATGCGGCTTGCAAATGCGATGTTTTTAATTACTGTAGAGCCATCTTCTTCAATTTCCTGGAAAATATGTACGCCTAAAGCGGTGTTAGAACTGTCGGTGGCAATGGAAAAATTTCTGGTAAGATCTGGGTGCGATAAAAATGGAGCATTCAACAAGGTTTCTTTCAGGTTCATGAATTCAGAATGTGCTTGCTTATCCCAGGACCAAATAGTGTTTTTACCTGTCAATTGACATAATCTAGGTGTGTCTAAAGCAGAGTGATGAATAAATTTACGAAAAAAGTTAATTAAGCCCAAAAAACTGCGTAGTTCTTTCTTCGTCGTAGGAACAGTAATGTCACGTAGAGCTTGAAGTTTTTCCGGATCAGGCGCAATGCCTTCTGCTGAAATTACGTGTCCAAGAAATTTTATAAAAGTTTTGCCAAAATGCGATTTACTGAGATTAACTGTGAGTCCTTGACCATGAAAAGTTTGTAACAGTCGTTCTAGAATCAGATTGTGTTCAGTCCAGTTAGCTTATGCGATAAGAATGTCGTCTACGTACGTCGTAATTCTGTCCTTAAGTTCTGTCAGAAGTATTGTGTTCAAACCGCGAATAAAAGCTGCTGAAGAAATAGTTAATCCGAACGGTAATTTACAAAATTGATAACAGTCGCCAAAACGGAGAAATGCTGTGTACGTTCTGCAATTCGGATGAAGCTGAATTTGCCAAAATCCCGATTTCAAATCTAATGTGGAATAAATAGCCGTACCATGAAATTTCTGTAGAAGTTCCTCTAATGTCTGTGGTCGATCTGTTTCATTAATAATAATGTCATTAATGTGACGCGAATCAAGTACGAGGCGAAGTGAGCCATCTTTTTTCTTAACAATATGTAGCGGGTTTATGTACGGACTAACTGCCGGTTCAATAATTCCTTGGTAAAGCATATCCTGCAATTCTTTCTTAACCTGTTCTCTATGAATATACGGAATGGGATAATGCTTGGCTTTAAATGTGTCGTGCTGTTTGACTTGAAATTCATACATAAATCCGGACATAGTACCAGGAATGTTGTCGAAAACTGGAGCTTGCTGTAGAAGAATTTTGTGTAGTTGCGTGCGTTCGTCTGTATTTGCACTGCTTTGTTTAACTTTATCATAAATCATTTGCATTACGTCGTAGTCAGCTTCGTCTGGAGTATTATAGTTATGTACGTACGTATCTGTGAACAATCTGGAATTACAATCTATGTTACGTGATACGGGCCGGCCAGAGTGGCCTTGCGGTTCTAGGCGCTACAGTCTGGAACCGCGCGACCGCTACGGTCGCAGGTTCGAATCCTGCCTCGGGCATGGATGTGTGTGATGTCCTTAGGTTAGTTAGGTTTAAGTAGTTCTAAGTTCTAGGGGACTGATAACCTCAGATGTTAAGTCCCATAGTGCTCAGAGCCATTTGAACCATTTGAACGTGATACGGAAATGACCTCTGTGCGATTAATTGTTTGCTCTTCCGCAGATAGTGAGTGCTGAAATTCTAAACCCAATTGCACATTTTCATCCTTCAACATTAAATAGGAATTCTGAAAATCAACCACTGCGTCGTGTTGTACGAGAAAATTCGTACCTAAAATAACGTCTGTTGTCAATAAAGGAACAATCCAAAAATTTGAGTGAAAAGTATGACCTGCAATACAAAATGATAAATGCGTCTGTAATTTAACGTCTACTCCTTTACTCGATACTGCTCCTTTTACTTTCGTTTTGCCTAAAGATAATGTAGGATATGTATTCTCTTTGTTACATTCGTTGAAAGTTTCTTCATTTATTACTGACATAGGTGATCCGGAATCGATTACTGCTGAAAATTTCGATGAACCTATTTTAATTTCGATGACAGGATGTGAAATAATTTTCTGAACAACTGGTCTTTCCTGTAAAAGTGTGTCTCTGATATCGTCAAAAGTAATTACATTTTCGTGAGCAATATTCTGCTTGTCTAAAGTAGTGCTTGTGTTACTGCAAGATGCGATCTGTACTGTATCTAGTCAAATTCTATCTGACGTGTTATTATTGTCAGGACGATTCTGTGGCATTTCGACTATTTGAACTGTTCTATTATTTCTTCCAGACGTATTACGCTCTGGATGATACCTACTGTCGGGTTCATTCATCAGAATATGTTGTTGCTGATCATTTTGCTGCTGGTAGGACCGACTGTTATTATACGTACGCTGATAATTGTGCTCATTGTTTTTACGTCTGTCGTGATAGTCATTCCTATACGATGCATTGCGATAGGAATTAAAATACTGCGTTTTCTGTACGTAGTTGTTCCTTTGCTGCCGTGCGTTACTATTTGTTGGACCAGGGACTATACGTCCACGTGGCGAAACATTAAAGTTAGGTTGACCTTGTGCACTACACTGTTGGTTAGGTATGCTAACCGGCTGGCTTTCATGCTGTTGTGGTGGAAAACGTCTACTGTTACCAAAATGTGGTTCCTGTTGCTGAAAATTTTGACAATATTGATAATTAGAATTTTGTCTGCTATTAAAGTTCTGGTAGCTGTCATTCCTAAAGCGTATATTAGCTTTGCTATTGAAATTACGTGCCTGATCATAATTGCTGTATGTTTGTTGACTTTGGTTATTATATGAAAAATTTTTGTTTACGAAGGAATAATCTGATTGCTGCACTTCTAAAAGCTGCAACAGATCTCTGAATGCTGAAATGTTTTCCTTCTGCTGACCCGTTAGAAGTGACACTCTTAATGACCTTGGTAATTTAGAAATGCATAATTGTATCAGTGCAGATTCACTGTATGGTTCACTTAGGTACTGGTTTTGTTGGACCATGTGCTCAAAAAATTGCGAGACAGTGGAAAAATTGGAGTTCTCATAATTTGGTAAACTAATTAATTGCTCTTTGATTCCGCGCTGTGTCGTCTTCGACCAATACGCTGATAGAAAAGCATTCTGAAACTCTTCTACTGAATAGCATTGCCTCGCGATCGGTCTCATACGAGTTGCCGGTTCCCCTTCCAAAAAACTGCAAATAAATTCAAGTTTATGCGTAACAGGCCAAGTCGGTGGAAAAGCAAAGCTAAACTGTTGTATCCAATCTAGTGGATGAATCTGTGTTCTGTCATTTTTAAACACTTTAAATTTTCTCACTGGCAGAAAATGTTTGTAATCAAAATTATCGTCTCTGTATGATGGAACAGGTTCAGTATTGTAAGAGAATCTATTTGTCTGTGCCTGTTCGGAATCTAAGTCCTGTACTCTCTGTAGATTACCCAAATTATACGCGCTGCGTGAGTCTGACAAATGTTCGAAAAGTGGCGTCTGCTGTGATGTGTTATTAACTGAAATATTTTTCATCTCAGTTATCTCTTGCTGTAAACTTGACAATTTTCTACACAATGTGTTATTAGATCAATCTATCTCATTAATTGTCTGCTGTAAATTTTGAAATTCTTGTGTTTGGTTAAACGAAATCGGTGCAGTATCATCTGATTTATTGTCATTATTACTTTCAATAACATCAATACGACTGGCCAATTCATCACATTTTTCAGTCAGTATTTTTACCTGATCATCGGTCTTAGTTTCAGAAGTATTAATCTGCTTTTGTAATTTACGTGTGGTCTCATTCAATTTTTTAATGTCGGCTTTGACGACATCGGAATCCTGTGTTAGTTCTAATTGTTCGAATCTGTCTGTCACTGTTTGAATATCTACTGTGTGTGTATCTGTTTTTGATTTAAGATCAGAAGTTTCATCACGTAATTCCGCGTTCAACTGTTCGATGGTATTAATTTTGTCGGACACTATAGCAATATTGTTGTCTACGTATGTTTTTGCTTTCGCAAACATTTTACGTTTGTCTTCTTGTCTCTGAGCAGTGATTGTTTCCATGACTTGACGTTTTACTTTATTTTGATCCTGAATAAATTTGCGGAAACGCTTATCACTGTTTTGTATGTGCTGATTAAAGCGCTCGTCAATTTGTGTGTTCTGTTGTTCGAATTTCGCGTCTATCTTTGCATCCATTGTGCGCGAAAGTTCTGCTGTCATTGCTTTAAACTCGTCGCGTAATTGCGTAGCCTTTTCAGAGCATTGTTTACCGACTGCGCTAATTTCTTCTCCAAGTGTTTCTGTTGTAACTGTTTGCATATCCCTTAATTCTTGAGCAACAGATCTAATTTCTTCGCTACTTTTCTTTGAACAAGCCTCAATTTCCTCGTGTAACTGTACCTTAGTGTCATGACACTGCGTGGCAACGGCTTTAATTTGTTCACTAAGCTGCCTGGAATTGTTGTCTAATTTTTCATTAATCTGTTTGTTCTGTTCACTAAGTTGTTTGAGATCTTCATTATTATTGTCTAGTTTTTCATTCTGTTGTCTGACCTGTTCACTAAGATGTTTGAGATTTTCGTCATTGTTGTCTAATTTTTCACAAATTTCATTAATTTTACCAAATTTTTTGTTCTGTTCACTAAATTTTTGTTGTAGCAATCTTGCCATAATTTGTTCCAAATCAAAATTCGCATTTCTATTCTCTGTGCTGCTTTGTGCCGTACCTGCGATTGTCGCGTTCTGTGTGACCATTTGGTCATTCTATAATTTACAAAATTGTTTGCCAGTCAAATGTACACTGTCGGTCACTATTTCGGAATTAAATAAATCCATCCTATTTTGTGTATCCTGTTCATTTTCATTAGACAAATTTGTCTGTTCGTCACTTGAATTTTTCAAACCGGGTGCGTTAAGCTGGGCAGCGCTCATTCCAATAGAGCTCCCTGCGTCATCAGTCGTCGTCAAATTAACAGAGGACACAATTAAGTTCGCTTGTTCATCATTAAGATCTACACCATTATTGGTGGTTGGAACGCACTGATTGTCAGTGAACGCAAGATTGTCATCATTACACTGCGCGTCACAAGCACTATCGGTGAAGTTGCTTAAGTCAGTAATTTCATTCATTATACCTCGTGATACACTATTCATAGTCTTTTGCGGTATTTTTACTATAGTCACAATTATTCACACATGAAATAAGCACAATGCAAAAAGCAACAAATAAAAATACAACAGAGCAACGAATTGCCGATGATCTGAGGAAAGAAAGTCATAAAATTAGTAAAAGAGTTGCGCCAAATGCTAATTATATTAAGTAAATAAAAGCAAATATCTGACTACTTCTCAGAAGATTCTCAACGAAATACAATCCTGGACTGGATGTCGCCAAGTGTAACCTCCCCGCAAAATTTCAAATGACAATATTTAAATGTTAATGGGAATAGACCCAAGTGTAACTTTCTACCAAAAATGAAAGATAATTTTTAAATGAGAATAGACATCGAGCTAAGTGTAACCTCCCAGCAATGTAATTTAATGACATTGACAATAAATGAAAAATAGCAATCTGAGCCATGTGTAAGCTCCCCACAAAAATGAAAGTCAATTCAATAAAAATGAAATCTCAGTGACAATTAAAACGCAAATAGACCGAAATGGCGATTTTAGGCCCTGTGCAATTTTGAATTTAAGTGAAACTTTTCTTTAAGGAAATGCATGGGAAACTTTCTTTCAATTCAAATGATTGTTTTCTTAAAAAATTGCTTTGAAAACAAAATTATTATTGGGGCGATTCATGGACAAATTAATTACAATAAATATACATTACATTATGACATGTGCGCAATGCTGCTTCATTACCTTATTAAAAAAATATACCTCGTCCTGAATCTTGACCAGAGGGCCATGTCGACGCCCGCCGACTCCTCACACAACTCCGACTGTCTCTCGCGCGCTACTAGCACTGACAGAGTGCAACTAGCAACTGCCACTACTGACTCCCTACATGCAACTCAACTCTCGCGCGGTCAAGCGCAGACTAGCAACGATAAATAACTCTCTGGTCAGAGATTCTGTCCAGCTCAAAAAAAAAAAAAAAAAAAAAATGGTTCAAATGGCTCTGAGCACTATGGGACTCAACTGCTGTGATCATCAGTCCCCTAGAACTTAGAACTACTTAAACCCAACTAACCTAAGGACATCACACACATCCATGCCCGAGGCAGGATTCGAACCTGCGACCGTAGCAGTCGCGCGGTTCCGGACTGCGCGCCTAGAACCGCGAGACCACCGCGGCCGGCTTCTGTCATGCCTCGCCATCGCTGTACTAAATATATACGCGTTTCAACGTACAAAATTACAGTCAGGGTGATTGGAATAATCACGAGAGTGCTCCTGATATCATACGAAACCGCATTCCAGAACGTAACATCAAGTGTTGGTCCAGTGTGTCTAGCCCGCAGACTGGTTGGTTGCAGGCCCTCTTCTGGCCCCCTTCTAACCATCATAGGGGCATCATTGGTACCGAGAAAGAACCAGCTTTTATCAGAAAACTCAGACCTACATTCTTACCCCCAATGAGGTCTCTCTTGACAGCCCTGTAATCACAAATGAAGGTGTCAAATGTTTTTTATTCCATTCTTTGATCACGATATAAAGGCCTTCGACGATGACCGGTTTCAGTCACCTAATGACCACCTTCAGATCTATAATATGAAAATATACAACCAGTGGGCAGTCTATCTTTCAAAACAATACAGTATATCCTATCACGATACACTCTGATATAAACTGGAAATGTACATATAATATAAGGTAAAGCATACCTGTTCTACAACATGTCATAATGTGATAAAGCCATAATGGCATCGATAAAACATCCCCACGTAGAACTAAAATATGATGTACAATAGGCCACATCGTCCACACCGTCATTTTGCAACTGGCGATACTGTACATAACATAGTGAAGTGCAGTAGCTACCATAAATATGTTTGCCTATATGCTTCATAGATGTCGCTACTGTGGGCTTAGATGTATTCTTTGTTTACGTAAGAACCATGAAATGATGAAAATACAGTAGGTAAAATACGTATAGCAGAGTTTTAAATAATATATAAAATTATTTAAAAGAAAATGTCTAAGGATAATAGATTTTGACACTTTTTTGGTGAATTTATGGTCAAAAACAAAATATACGTGACACACAGCCTATAGCAATCAATAAATTACCTGCGAAAGATAAAGTGTCTATATGACAAAATAACTGTATGAACGAAAGACAGATCAATGATCAGCGCCTTCTGTTGGCAGGGCCGCCAGGATGTTACGTAGGGGCGTAGCGATCGAAACAACTTCACCGCTAAAATGTTTTTCGTACATTGTGATCGTCTCCCACACAGGAGTTTTATACAACATATTAACAGTCGATGAATAAGATTATATAGTCTGCCCATACGATCCATTAATAGATAGGATATAATGAGTTTCAGGATTAGAGCGACGAATGTATGGAAGTAAGGCAAATGCATATGTTCTCAATAAAGCAATCACAAGGCTAGACAAAAATAAGTGAGGCATAAATTGGTTATTGTGAAATGTTATCAAATAAAGCAAAGTAGGCGTTGGGCCTAAAATCGCTCTGTTCATTGAGTACCCTTGTAGGCTCATGCTTTTTGGCCTTATAAATCTCCAACTCCTCTAACAAATGGAGAGCACGTCTCTTTTCCGTTTTGTGGAGAATACGTATACAACTCTCAATATTCCCTATAATGTGGCCGATTCCTGCCACATACAGTCCCAATGCAGTTTTTTTATGCGCCTGCAAATGCTCCTTGAATCTTACTTTAAAGGAACGACCAGTTTGACCGATATAATATTTGTCACAACTGCTACAAACAATCTTGTAAACCCCAGGACCATCAGATTTATCAGCCTTGTTACTCAAATTATGATATACCCGGAGTTTCAGAGTGTTGTTAACTTGGAAACCACAACTAACATTAGATTTACCGTAACATTTTACATTTTGTTTGGACATTTTTCCGTAAAATTTCACTGGAACAGTTTTCAGTTTTTCTTTACTATTTTTTTCTGGGTAGTTATGCCTCTGTCTACTATTTATTTTCTGTTTTTTAATACTATTGTACTGGCGCGTAGACTCATTTGCAGAAAAACGATTGGCTATTTGTTTTAAGATACTAAGTTATTGGCGTATTTATTGTCGGGCAATGGTAATCGAAAGAGTCGGTGGATCATTGAGGTGGAGAACACCGTTTTACATCTTGGCTGGTGGCATGAAATGGCACTGGTAACAGTATCTGTGCATGTAGGCATTCTGAAAATTAAAAATTTATGTCTGTTATCAAATTTCTTAATACACACATCAAAAAAAGTTTTGGATCACCCCGGTTCCCAGAACTCCTGAAGATAGATGATGACTGTGGATATTGTATCACAGACACAGTCCCTTTCACTGTTTGGAGATGTCACGAAATCCGCCCAGAGTTGTAAACAATCATGGATGAGCAGCGCCTATTAGACGTAGGGGGTCCTACAGCTGATCAGTTCTACAAGTTCTACATCTACATCTAGATATATACTCCGCTAGCCACCAAGCGGTATGTGGCGGAGGGCACTATTCGTGCCAAAGTCTGTTCCACTCGCGAACAGCGCGAGAGAAAAACGACTGTCTGAAGGCCTGAGTACGAGCTCTAATTTCCCTTATCTTTAAATGGTGATCATTGCGCGATTTGAAAGTTGGTGGTACTAATATATGCTCTACATCCTCCCAGAAGTACGGATTTTGGAATTTAGTTTGGCGAGTCGTCTATCTGCAAATGTGTCCCACTCCAAACTTTCTGAGATTTGCAACGCTCTCGCGATGGCTAAATGTACCAGTGACGAATCTTGCCGCTCTTCTTTGGACTTTCTAAATCTCTTAAATCAGACCCTACTGGTAATGGTCCCATACAGACGAACAATACTCTAAAATTGGACGAACTGAAGTATTGTAAGCAATTTCCTTTGTTGAAGGACTGCATCGCTTCAGGATTCTACCAATAATCCGCAATCTAGAGTTCGCCTTACCCGTTACTTGTGTAATCTGATCATTCCATTTGAGATCATTTCAAATAGTCACACCCATATACTTGACGGATGTTACCGCTTCCAAAAACTGGGCGTTTATTTTGCAATCGTTTATGAATGAGGATTTTCGATTTGTTATACGTAACAGGTTAAACTTTCTAGTATTGATGGACAACTGCCAGTCATTACACCACTCATTTATTTTCTACAAATCCTCATTGATTTGTTCACAACTTTGGTGTGGAACTACTTTCCTGTAGACTACAGCAACATCGGCAAACAGTCTAATGCCACTGTCAATACCATCAACCAGATCGTTTACGTAAATCGTAAAAAGCAGCGGACCTATTACGCTGCTCTGGAGCACAGAGGTCATTATGTCTGAAAACAAAATATGTTCCATGATTCTACAACAGATCGGTATCAGTGAAATTGGCCGGTAGTTATGTGCATCTGATTTTCCACCCTTTTTGTAGATTGCTGTGACCTAGGCCTTCTTCCAGTCCCGTGGAACTTCCCGCTGTTCCAATGATCTCTGATAGATGATGGATAAGAATGGTGCTATATTTGTAGCATAGTCAACATAAAATCTTACGGGCATACCGTCTGGGCCAGATGCCTTCCTGGCGTCTAAGGATCTTAACTGTTTTACAATCCCAGATACACTAAACACTATGTCAGTCGTCTTTGCGTTCGTTAGACAATTGAACGGGGGAATCGTGCTGCAGTCTTCTACCGTAAACGAGTTTTTGAAAGCTAGGTTTAGAATTTCGGCCTTCTGTTTATCATCACCGTTACATTACCTGTACTGTCAGCAAGAGAATGTGTAAGGAGTATGCTTCGCCGGCGATGGGCGAAGCATGACAGAATCTCTGACCAGAGAGCAGTTTATTGTTAGTTGTTGCTTGTCGCGAGTCTGCGCTAGTCTGCGCGAGTCGACAGTAGTAGTCAGTCGGATACAGTCTGCGCGAGTCGACAGGAGTAGTCGGTCAGCTTTGGCAGCGAGTGGACAGTAGTAGTCTACGGGAGTCGGCATGCATCGGCTGCGTGCTCTGCGCGCGACTCTGGTCAGGACTCTGGAGGATGAGTATTGTTGTAGAAGGTAAAGAAGCAGCCTTGCGTATATTTAGTAATGTATGTTAATTGTAATTAATTTTGTTCAAAAAATGCCCCAATAATAATTTTTCTAATATAAAGTAACTCTTTTAAAGAAAAGCATTCATTTCAATTTCCAGTGCTTTATCACTGCTTCCAAGAATCAAAAAAAAATATACGCCAACATTGCACGAAGCTGTGTCGAAGAATGTATAATTAAGAGCAGATAATAGATGCAGTTTTTATTGAGGTAAGAATTTTTGTTTTTTTATTCAGAATACGGGGCCGAAGGTCAGCGCTGCTGCCCTTATAAAATTTACCAGATATTATTATTTCTGTTAGGAGGTTACGCTTGGCTCCATTTTTCATTATTATTTAACATTTTTTGTGTGAGGAGGTTACACTTGGGTCCATTTCCATTTATCAATTTTCTGCTGGGAGGTTACAAATGTACTGAATTATTTGTAGCGTTCATAGATTTTACATACAACCAGAATGTTTTGGGGTTGTTTTTAGAATCTGCAGATAAAATATTTTTTTCAAATTCGTTAAAAGCATCTCTAATTGACCATTTGACAGCGGCTTTCATTTTGCATAATTTCTCTTTGTCAGCGGGGCAGTGAGTACGTTTAAAACGACTGTGCAAAATTCTCTGCTTTCTCAGCAACTTCCTAATATATTTGTTGAACCAAGGTGGATACTTTCCCTCCCCTATATTTTTGCTAGGCTCATATTTTTCTCGCAAATGGTGGACATTACCTTTCAATTCCGACCAAAGCTGCTCAATATCTTTTTGTCCCGCGGTGAATGCTTGGAGCTGACTATGAAGATATTCATTAATGAAATTTTTATTTGTTATCGCAAACAATAAAACTCAATTTTTTTTTTTCAACTTTCACTGACATAGAAGCCACAACCATATTATGGTCGCTAATACCTTCTTCAAGATTAACTTCCTCAAAAAGATCAGGTCTGTTTGTCGCCAAGATATCTAATATGTTCCCATCTCGAGTTAGTTTTCTAACCAATTGCTCAAGGTTGTTTGTTAAGAGCGCTCCTAGAATAACTTCACACGAATCTTTGCTTCTGCCCCCCTGTGATAAACGTGTAATATTCCCAGTCAATGGACACAGATTAAAGTCTCCACCTATAACTAATGGATAATTTAGATATTTATTTCCTATATACTCAAGACTTTCCGTGAAACGTTCTGCGATGTTTGTTACGGATACTGGTGGTCCATCGATCTCAACTGCGTTTAAACAGCTCTTAAGTGTAATGAACACACCACTTCTCATAGCATCAGGACTATCGTTCCTAAACGTTGTCTAATCCGAGTTTAAAATGTCATTGCTATTTATCACTGGTTTCAACCAGCTTTCGTTACCAGGAAGGAGGTATACGGCTCGTGTTGTCTGTAGTTCAACCATGCCCAGACGGTCAATACCGCGGTTCGATTGCGTCCGCATTGTTACTTTCTGCCAGGAAGGGCTCGCAACAAGTGAAGTGTCTAGGCTTCTCGGACTGAACCAAAGCGATGTTGTTCGGATATGGAGGAGATACAGAGACAGGAACTGTCGATGGCATGCCTCGACCAGCCGCCCAAGGGCTACCACTGCAATGGATGACCGCTACCTACGGATTATGGCTCGGAGGAACACTGACCCTAACGCCACCATGTTGAATAATGCTTTTCGTGCAGCCACAGGACGTCGTGTTACGACTCAAGCTGTGCGCAGTAGGCTGCATGGTGAGCAACTTCACTCCAGACGTCCATGCCGAGATCCATTTTTGCATCCACGACACCCTGCAGCGTGGTACAGATGGGCCGAATGGACCGCTCAGGATTGCATCACGTTCTCTTCACCAATGAGTGTCACATATGCCTTCTACCAGACAATCGGTGGAGACGTGTTTGGAGGCAACCCGCTCAGACTGAACGCCTTAGACAAAGTGTCCAACGAGTGCAGCAAGGTGGAGGTTCTCTGCCGTTTTGGGGTGACATTATTTGGGGCCGACGTACGCCGTTCGTGGTCATGGAAGGCGCCGTAACTGATGTAGGATACGTCTTCATGGACGACAATTCGCGCCCCCATTGTCTTGCGTCTGACTTCCTTCAGGAAACAACATCGCTCGACTAGAGTGGCGAGCATGTTCTCCAGACATTAACCCCATCGGACATGCCTGGGATAGATTGAAAAGGGCTATTTATGGACGATGTGACCTATCAACCACTCTGCGGGATCTGTGCCGAATTCCCTTTTTTGGATTGGGATAATCGGGACCAATAGTGCCTTGATGAACTTTTGGATAGTATGCCACGACGAATACATGGATGCTTCAGTGCAAGAGGGCGTGCTACTGGGTATTAGAGGTGCCGTTGTGTACAGCAATCTGGACCACGACCTGTGAAGGTCTCTCTGTATGGTGATACAACATGCAATGTGTAGATTTCATGAGCAATAAAAAGGGCAGAAATGATCTTTATGTTGATCTCTATTCCAATTTTCTGTACACGTTCCGGAACTCTCGGAATCGAGTTGGTGCTAAACTTTTTTTATGTGTGTAGTAAGGTCTAAATAGTTAATGGAGCTCGATTCTTCTACTTCTGTAGTAAAAGCTATTTTTTGGTGCTGTTGATTCAATACGATATGCCAGAGCTATACGTTGAACAAGATGGTCTCAGCTCCCGGTAGTGCCACATGATCGTCCGGAGCCGTCTTCTCGCGACCGTACGTTTTCGTGACCACCACTGCCAGCAATCAAGTGCAGTGGCTGCAACCCTGCCAGGTTTTTCTAGAATATCGCCGAAGAATCATCCAGCTTCTCATAGCTCTATTACAAGACATCGTTCAAACTCAGAGAGGTGTTGATAATGGCGCCTTTTTCGTCTGGAAGGTATTCTTGATTAACGTCAATTCAACACCTCCAACCTCAACGGCAACTAAAGCTCACAAGCGTTACAGCGTGTATTTGGGGCAAACCTATTTTGCATCCTCATAATGGCGCTACTAGCGCCATTGTAATGCGACATCGTCTTTCAGATGTACAAAGACGTCAACGAACGTTCGTTTATTTCGCACAATTCCTACTTGGTATTGCGATTTTTTTCACATCACTCTACAACTTCCCTGTTTTCTGTAAAAACTGACTGTAAGGAAGAGCGCAAAACAGCACAATAGTGTATGCAATTATTTAAAAACATATGTAATTTGATAGAAAAAAACAAACGCGGATCTCCCCTAAGTTTCGTCAGGCACATTTTCTCTGGTGTTTCAGCACATATTTACAATTTCATTTTCTTAGGTATGTAGATGGAATCTGCCCAAACAAATACTGATCTTCATTTATTTCATGCGACCTCCTTTGTCAAAGCTTACTCATGCTCATGATTCTTTATCGAATGGATCTAGTAGTACCTAGCTTGTCACGTGTGTTTAGAGATGGGCAGATTCAACCAGCTCTATCGCGTGATTGTGTGAGATCGGAGCTTCCTTTGTGTACTTGCCATTCGCTTACGTTGCTGGAACTATATGTGCTTTCACGCGGTGCAAAATCAAACTCAGTTCATCTCTTTAGATATTTATTCTGATTGTTAGGGAAACTGAATGCCTCTAATGATCCATTTGATGACACCAGAGCACGTGGAAGCATTTGGTTCTAGTTCAGACATCTGTCAATATAAGAGAACAATTATGTCTGTCTCTCGCTTGTGAAATGGTGATACTCAACTTCGTAATATTTTTAATATATGTACCTTTTTAATATTCTGATGTGATGATGTAAAGTTATTGAACGAGATAGATCTGATGCATTGCAATCGCCCATGTCAGGTCATTCATTCTTTAATTCAACTTCGGTCATTATAATGCTTTTTCGCCAATTTTGGCTTTCATGATTTCATTAATTTACATACCTGATTTCTTCTATAATTCGTACGGTGTCCCTTTCTCCTTTTCATATTTAGAACTGCATTGTTAAATTAGCGCCATTCATTTGAGCTGTGGGACCTTCACGGGCCACAGCAATTAATTATGTAGATATTTTGCTATCGTCTTAAGATTTTCACAGTGGTATAGGAAAAGCTGCTCAGTGCAGTGCAAGCCAACTATTCAGGTTGGTGTGTAGAATCTACGCAGTGAGACATGCCGTCAGACATTCGGAAAAATACCATGTACCAAATTCCGAAGACAACAAGAGTAGATATGTGCGAGATTTGTCACAGAATCACTTTAACGTCTGATGTAACCAAGTTGCTGAAAGAATAATATACAAAGGAATGGGAAAGAAAACTGAGAATCTGTTAGATGATGACCAGCTTCACTTACGAAAAGGTAAGGGCAGCAGATACGCGCATCTGACGTTGCGATTGATATTGGGAGCAAAGTTTGAGAAAAATCAAAAAACGTCCGTAGGATTTTGATATAATGTAACAAGCGAGGAACCGGGAGTGGTGAGGTACCAGGCCAGTGAGGTCACGAAAACAAAATACGTCATTCAGAAAAGACTTTACTTAACAGAAAACTTACATTTTCGGTTTCCATTTTGTATACATTATTGCAATTTAATATAATGAAGGATGCAAAAATTTAATAATTGACAGTCCTTCAGCTTATAATTGACAGTAATCTAACAATTTCAATTAAAAGTGAGAAAACAAGTAAATGATTTAATAACTGAAAATTAGGAAAATTTCATTTCATGTTTGGGAGCGCTAGACAACGTTGACAATAGATGAAAACAATCTCAATTGAAACACTATGAAAACTAGGCCTTACTCAATGACACCGGAACGTTTCAGCTAACACGTGTCAAAGAAAATGGTCAAAACACCAACTGAGAGCGGCAGGCCCGAAAAGACACAAGCTGGTTGCATAAAAGAATGTACAAATAATATTTAAACAACTAAGCCAACAAGGAGTTAAAATAATCGAGAGTACAAAATTAAATCATACGAAGGCAACAAGAAAACCGACAAATCGAAAACAGAAAAAAAAAAAACTGGCTTCAACGTGCTAAACAAAATGACAGTCCTGTGAATAAACAGAAACTTTTAACCTTTTAAATAAAATAAAATTACCTCAAATCTATATGTACGTAACATAATGATCCTACAATCCAGTGCATAGGTCCAAATGTATATACAGTATACACAGTCCTGTCTGTGCTCACCAAGCAAGTCCAACGGGCGCCCTGCCGATGGTTCAGTAATTCCACTTTGCCATGAATAACTGGGAAAGTTCCAGGACCATCGTAAACCAAATCTGAGCGATGTGCTGCTCGGCCGTTTAATCAAATAGAATATCTCCACCTGTTAGTTTGAAATAATACTTACAAGGAACTCCTTGAGTGCGAGGTCGCAAAAAGCCAGTGATGTTTACGGCATTCGACGCCTCACCTTCTGTCTACCATGCAACCACAATATGGCAGTTGCTGGAAACCGGGGGCAGTACTGGAGGTACCCATTGGTGAGCACAGAACGTGACTAGGGGCGTAGGTGGACTGCTTAATCGATGAATGACTCACAACACTGCTACTGTGCTATTGATGTTGATACAAAGCAGAAAAATATCAACGATAAACAATGCAAACATTGCATTGCATCTACTACAACAATTGCCGAAGTTTACGTTCCGTCAGAAAGGAATCCAAGGCGTTTCACAGAGAGAAAGAAGTGGCAGATGAAAAATTGGTGTTTCAGCAAGATGAGTCAGTGAAATGTGTGGTGTTGTATACGCCAGACAGTGCTGACAACGTGCATGAGGAGTGCAGTGACGACGATACATGATAAATAAGTGAAAGTGATACCGAAACAGGTGTCGGGCCATGCAATTCATCATCCTTGTCAGTTAGAGAGCCACAAATCTCTTCAGTGAAACGTAGTAAAGGACAATCGTTGTCCAAGGAGTGGGTGCTAAACGTAAGTACATACATGGAAGACCATTCGTAGCATAGTAAAGAAACAATCATGAAGAGATTTCGAATAAGCAAGCAGCAATATGATCGTGTAGACCAAAAGAAAAACTATGGATATTCGAGAAAGAACAAGATGCATTTGTTACAAAAACTGGAGTTTGCTTGTTTCAAGAATGCCCGGTACAGTTTATAGGATGTGCACGGCAGTCACCTACCACGTTACGCATATCAAAGTGAGCGCGACATAGATTACAGTGATTTCAAGGGAAGCAGTGGATGGTTGCGTTACTTCAAATACTGCTACAGAATTGGAAATTTGAAACAAAGCGCCAACTTCACGATTCACACCAAGCTGCAGAATCGCCACGAAAATCTGTAGCAAAGAGAAAACAAACTTATCCCATCGTCCAGTAAGGAATTTGTTTTCAGCTTTAACCAATCGGAATTTGAAGAGGACATGCATATGAAAGGAATCCTGTAATTAGAGGTACCACGGGAGTTATATCAAGATCAAGTAACATCAGTGCCTTGACCGCATTCGTATACTGTTAATCTGGATGGTAAATTGGCTTGAAAGTTATTTATTGTACTGCGAGATGCTGGAGGTGCTCTGCTCTCTACGACTCACTCTCGTGTGCACGATCTTGGAAGATCAGTAGGGTATATTTACACCACAGCAAGCACGAGTGGGAAAATGGGCGTAAGAGAACTACAACTTTGGTATGAGCACTGCTTTCTGTCAATAGCTGGTCAAAATAACTTGCTTTCGCTTGATTCCTAGCTTGCCTATAAAACTTATACTCCTTTAGTGCAAACTATCCCTGCTTAAAAGTGTGAGACACTGAAATTCATAAAATCTGGAACCACTGGACAATATCAGCGTCTGAATATTTGTTTTCTGTTTTCTTTTCTTTCGCGCCTATAAAACAAACTATCCCAATATGAGCAGCTACGCCTCTTTCACGATAAGATCCGCAATAGACTGTTTTTATTCGACTGCATACCATCGCATTCCATCAGTTCTCATGACCGCGTTACACCGTTATGATTGCGAATACATTCTATGAGAGTGGATATCTAGCTGACCTACCTGCTCGGTTTGTTCACCCAAGAAGTGCAGCTTCTATATTCAAGACGCGAACCTTTGTGATCATTGTGACACTCCATTTTTCATTTGGTGATCATTGTGCAAATTACTGGTTAGTTTTGTTCTTTCTTTGGATGTCAACGATGTGCATTTTGTAGAGTGTAATACATACATCCCATAGTAAGTTGAGCTCTGCACTTCCCAAACACTCATTTTCTGTCACCTTCCTGATGCACATGGTGAGTCATTAGTAGTTAATATTTTTCATGTCATAATTGTTGACACAGCCCTTTCAATTGAGTTTAACTAAAAACTGAACTTGGAACTCGCGCTCAAGGGGTTCATTGCAAGTTCCAGACACTGGTCATAGCGTCCACGTCCCACATCACTGCTACAACTGGCCCTTGGATAGTCATCCTCCAGGTATCGGTGATAAACTACAGATGGCGAGCTAATGGGGGGGGGGGGCCTTAATTCTGCGGCACAGCGCGAGCAAAGTCCCTGGGGAGATGCGAAGCAGACCGTTGCCCAATTACAGGCAAAGGGGCTGTACCGCGCTTTCAGTTACATGTCGAAACAGTGCACGTTTCAGATGTGTCGACCTGCAAAAAACGTTCCACAGTGAAAGCTGTTGCATGGCGCCCGAATTCATGAAACTAATAGAAGCAAGCAATAGCGACAGTGGCTAATATACCGATAGTGACTTCGTAGGCTTTCCTGGCGTAATGCGAGTAGCTCTTTAAAGTCTCCTCTCTTTTGCTGCCGGATCCAAAAACCAACCTGCTTTAATATTTCGGCAATCCAACTGTTCGCCACCTTCAGGAGAACGCTGCTGCTGCGTCCCGCTGAAAACTGATGCCAAGGCTGCAAATCGTCCTCCTATTTAGGCCTCCATTCCGGACATGGCGTATGCATACGGCATGCGCATGCGCATCGGATATGGCGTAGCTTTGCCGACAGCTTAATTCAAAAGTTTCCACAGTTGACAATTTTTAAGGAAAATGGATACTCTAAGAGGTAAATTCGTTTGCCTGAGGAGTTTCGACCATCACCGGAGGTGCATGAAGAGGAGCATAGATCTGTGACCTTTATTCCTTATTCTGGGGACACATAGTTTAGGATTGAAAGAATTTTAAGGAGTTTTATCATTAAGAGTGTGTTCCGTCCACCTTCCAAGATTAGGGCATTACTCGGTTCTGTGAAAGATGTTTTGGGGCATTGGAAGCCTGGCAATACGAGGGTTGGAACTTAAATAGTGGCAACTATTAATTCACAATCGATACAAAAGAGTTACATGTTTACACCTGTCACTGACCTTCAAAGTAGTCACCATCGTTGAGTATAGCCCGTTGCCAGCGATGTTGTAGGCGTAGTATACCACTGGCAGAGCTTGTTCTGTTGATGGTGCGAATGGAACGGTCTACTGCTTGTCGAATCTCTGGAACAGTCCTAAAGCGCTTGCCACAAAGTGGTTCCTTCATCTTCGGAATCAAAACAGTCACAAGGACTTAAGTCGGCGCAGTATGGTGGCTGTTGCAGTACTTCCCTGTCCCATCGACCGAACGGAGCAGCCACAGCTTGCGCTCTATACGCTCACGCATTTATGTGCAAAATGATGGTTGGGTTGCGCAGATAGTGTCGTCGCTTCTTTCGCAAAGCTGGTCACAGGTGATGCTCCAAAAACGAACAGTAATACTGTGCATGAACGGTCTACCGTAGAAGAACGTAATGCGTTATGATAACACCATCACAGTCGTACACGAGAATGACCATAACTTTCACCATACTGGGGCTCTGACTTTCGACTTTCGCGGCGACCCATAATGACGCCATTCGTTGGATTGGCGCTTCAGTTGTGGCGCGTACGATGTGGTCCATGTCTCACCCAGTGCTACGATACGGCGTAAGAAAGCCTCTCCTTCACGCTCATAGCTCTCCAAGTGCGTCTGAGCAGCGTCGTAACGCATCCCTTTCTGCATTTTCGTCAATTCATGCGGAACCCATCGTGATGCTATTTTTCGCATGCCCAGGCTTTCCTTCAGGATGCGAAGCACAGTCGTATGCGATAATCCCGTTTCGTGGGCGAACTACGAATCATATGGCGTCGATCGCTGTCTACTAATGCGGCAACAGCAGGCACTTCTTCTTCAGAGACACTAGGACGACCTGCCTGATGCATGTCTGCCACAGTTTGCCGACCTTCGTTGAACGCTTTTACCCAACGTGCCATTGTTCTGTACGGCAATGCCGATTCCCCGAACACCACTTGAAGACCTTGATGAAACTGTCGTGCTGTGCGACCTCTGGCACGTTCAATCTTGATCCAACTCCGTTGTTCCTGTTTCGAACACATAGTAACACCGTTACGTTAGACCGCTCGCTCGCAAGTGACCGTGTTTCTCTAAATTTTGCGCACGCCGGTGACGTGGGACGGGCGAGTCCATTTGCTCGGGGGTAAGGTAGGTAGGTCAGCAAAGTGTCCTATCAGCGACAATAGTAGATTCCATTGCATAGTGTCCCCACAGCAGTGTTGCCACTATTTGAGTTCCAGCCTACGAATAAAATCCAAGTCAATGTGGGACGTCTTAAATCGGTCGTTCGATTCGCACATTTCTGGACAGGTGCGTGGAACATCGTCTTCGTATGAAGCTACAAAACCGGAAAAATCGGTGGTAGCAGAACATCGCTTAAATGAGTGAGATGGGATGAAATACGACGAGATTGTGATAGTTGCCAGTATTTCCGATTTTTGGAATAGACACAATTGGAATTAGGTTGGCAGACAATTTGATTAATAGAGAGAATAGATTTCCTCTTAGCAGGACGTGGAACCCTTTACTACCCCGCATCCGTGCAGACGTGCACCCAGTCCGAGTGTTTCAAAATAGTCTTTGTGTGCGATATATCGTTGGGCTGTTGTTGCCGGCCGGAATGGCCGTGCGGTTCTAGGCGCTACAGTCTGGAGCCGAGCGACCGCTACGGCCGCAGGTTCCAATCCTGCCTCGGGCATGGATGTGTGTGATGTCTTTAGGTTGGTTAGGTTTAATTAGTTCTAAGTTCTAGGCGACTGATGACCTCAGAAGTTAAGTCGCATAGTGCTCAGATCCATTTGAACCATTTGCGCTGTTGTTCTACAAAGGGCGGCTCCACCTGCCCAGTCTCGAGAGGGCATCAACTGTGATGGATGGCGCATGCGCCTTGTACGGTACGGAGGCCTATATAGGACAACGATTTGCAGATTTGGCATCAGTTTACAGAGGGATTCTGCAGCAGCAGTGTTCTCTTGAAGATTGCGAACACTTCCATCGCCGAGATATTGGATCAGGTTGATTTTGGGATCCGGCAGCAAACCTGAGGAGTCTTGAATGTACCGCATGGTTACAATTAAAGTGCAACTACTCACGCAACTCCAGTGTGGCTGTAAATATCGTAACGCAGCGAAACGTGGTACACGTGCTAATTGGTTTAATTTGGAACCGATTTGCGATGGAAAAAATTAGTTGCAGTCTTGGTCACAAGGTGAAAAATCGGGCGCTGTGCAGTATGTCGTCGACAGCTCCGGTGATCATATTGAACAAATTGTGTAAGCGGCGGTTAATGATAATGTCAACACTATGCCTTTCTCATTTTTTTTAGCTCTTCTGCCCACGTCCGTTCCTAATCCATTACATACAGAAAGATTTCTAAACGGCTTGTATTCACAGCGCCAGAGTTGCACCTAGTGGGCAAACTTGGAACTAATCGTTTTCCATCTTAAATTGGTTCCGCATTAACGTATCAGAATATCTACCAACTGTCGCTGCCATACGATAATTGCAGTACACACTGTACTTATTTGTTTAGTGGGACAGGAAATGTATTGGGAGTTAACTGAAGAAAGATTGAAGTCCTCTCATATACCTCCCGTTCTTGCAAGTTTCGTCCTTACGTTCTGCAGAGGGCAGCATCGTTGAGGTGTTCCGTATTCGGATTCCAGTCTCCTCACAAGATGCTCAGAGGAAGAAAAAAAAATTGTTAGAAATACTTCCATTGCACTCGAAGTTACAATGGAAGACTTCCAGCGGACTTGATAAAGTAAGACTGGACAAACTAAATCATTAGTTCCCTGTAGCAATATAATACATAGTGGTGGTGAACAGTTATACTTCGTATTTTCTTGAACGGCTGAGTATAGATGCTGAGTGCCGGAGCATCTGTTGCTACGGGAATACGATGTCAGACCCCATCGGTCCAAAACGTTTCGGGACTGGTTTAATAGAAAAGTTGAGACTGTGGTTTTAATGAGTCAGATGTAGTACATAATTTCCCCCCATTTGAGTACAACAAACAGCGCGTTCACACATCAACGTGATACTATCACAAAATTACTTCTAAGGATTTCGCTAGTGCATGCGTCACGTCGACTTTCATGTCTGTTATATCGTGTAAACGTTGAACCTTCATGCGAAATTTACGATTAAGGACAGTTACTCGGCAACAAACCTGCTGAATACAGAGAGTGGTTGAGAACTGTCTCTTACAGCGGCAGCCATGTGAGCCAGCACACTGTCGCGGAGGAGGAGAAATCCCTCCCCTTACAATGTAGTGGATGAACTCTCTATCTTCTTGTACAATCCATCCATGACATCCGAACAATACTGCGAATATACAGTGTTGCCATGGACAACAAATTCGTTGTAGGTCAGCACTGAGGCTCCACAAGGCCTCAGAGGACTCCACGAAAACAATATCAACCTAAAGGACAAAACACATCGAGTCTTGTCACACATTGAAAAAAAAAAAAAACTCATATGGATATATGAAGATGGTATCTGTTCCCGAAAGAACAGATACCATTGATGACCGTGCAGCTTCTCTAGAATGAAATGATAATTAAATCGAAACCCTTAGATGCCGACAGGTGTTGTTGATATACATCAGTGGGGACAGCTGAATGTGTGTGCCCCAGCCGGCAGTCGAAACCGGGATCTCCTGCTTACATGGCAGACGGATAGAGCTGTGAACTGCCGACTTCGCAGCCACTGATGAGAAGACTTGAGGACATGCTGGGCAGATCTGACAGTGCTTGAGTATTCAGGAGGCGCGCTAATCGCTGCTGCACCCCACCGGTACCGACAGGTAGACGTCAATGCCCTCGCCCTTCCCCGGTACAAGGTCATGCTGTGGACCATCTCCACACCATGCAGAGCTGTTGGGAGAGTACGCCAGCACAACCCCTTCGACGTCAATGAGAGTACTCGTAATTCGCAGACGGGGTCAGTCCTGTGTGTCGTAAGGGCTACGCCATTGGCCTCCGAGACTTGCCACCCGCGCGATTCCGTGATTACGCCACAAGGTAAGGCCGACGCCCGCCAGAGATCGCTGAGACAGCATCACTGACTTACGAAGCTGCGACGCTGCACCGTCGCCAGTCTGGAAGCCAACACAGAGGAAAATCTGTAAATTCCAGTAGTTGAAAAGAAAAACGCGTTTTACATGCTATACATCAAGTTTTCTCATTTAACTTGTGCATCCAGATGCATTTTACCTTATTTACGAGGCATCATCAGTCAGCATCCTGAAATATTACAGGATTTTTCGTTTGCTTGTACAGGGTGAACATTAATAAAATCGACACAGAGCAGGGAAGGATTCTTGACAGGAAATGGAGGAAAAAAGGTCTCACGAAGGTGTGTCCAGAAATGGACGGCGTGGGTGCAAGGAAACACAGAAAAGAGCTGTATCGCATCCACTTCACAACAAATGCTCAAAAAGGCCTCCATGACATGCAATACACGCATTCACACGTCACGTCATGGATTGTAGCACTCCTTCGCACTTTCCGGCCTCTCTCCAAACAGCATCACAGGCGTTGTGAAAACACTGTTGAAGGGTCTTCACCTCAGCGACTAGATCAGCATACACAACGCTTTTCACGCACTCCCAAAGATAATAGCAGGCTATGCTACAGGACCTCCGCGTCCCATACAGCGTCCAGGAAAGATGTTGAGGTGTCGGCGAACTGTAATGCAAAAGTAGAGTGGTGCTGCGTCATGCAGGAACCACATAACCTGACGTATTTCCAAAGGCACACTCTGAAGCAGCCCAGGCAAAGTATTCCGCAGGAAGTCCAGTTACGTTACTCCACCGAGGTGTTGTAGAATAACAACAGGTCCGAGTATGTGGTCGCGAAGTACCCCTGCCCACTCACTGACGGTGAACAGCTGCTGATGAGACGCCTCAACCATTCTCCGACGTTTTACTGTAGCCCACAGATGATGATTATGCAGATCAATGATCACAGTTCTGGTGAAGGTTGCTTCGTCAGTAAAGAGGACTGATGACACAAATCTCGTAAATGTAGTGGTCTGGTGAAAAACCTACCGAAAAATCTTTCCCGTAAACACCGCTGCCGATAATCCTTGCTCTCGTTGCAAGAGACAGGATTAGTAGTGTTTGTCATGCGGGATAAACTTAATCGTATTTGGCTTACACCATGAAGGCGGGTCGCTTGTCTGAAGTTTATACTAGAGTTCGTCTCAATATTCTGAGAAACCCGGTCCACAAAACTTGGATTATGCACAGTCCGCCGCCCCTCTGCAGATCCGTCTGTCTGATAGGACCCAAGATCACACTAACGGCCAAAAAGAGCCTGTAATGTTGTCTGATGTTGTTGGTGTCTGCAAGGGTATTTGTTATGATGTAGCCGTGCTGCTCTCGACCGTTTCCATCTATTTGGCGGTACAAAAACATCATCTCGGCTTGTTCCCGACATGAATACTGGACCATTCTGCTCCTTACTGTACGCTGCGTCAATCACACAGCCTAAAACATACAAGGAACGCACGGCCATGTGCCGTGGCACGATGCACTTCCAGACACATATTCATAAGACCTCCATTTCCCGTCAGAAATCCGTTCCTGCAGTTTGTCGGTTTTATTAAGGTTCACCATGTATAGGTTATCATTTGAAAATACAGGTTGTAGATTAAAACAGTTCATTGAAGTTTTATATCTCTAAACCATATGTGGAAAAGTTAACTTATATGTGGAAACAAAAAAACTTTGCAATATTTCAGGACAGTCACAGATGCCTCTTAAATAAGGCGAAACATGACTGGGTGCGTAAGTTACATAAAAACGATCTTAGTGTGAAGCATGCAAAAGAATTTTCTTTTAAACTAATGCAATTTATACGCGTATACAGCTGCTGCGAAAATGTCCACCACAAGAAACGTGTTTAGACTGGCCTGTTCCAATGCACTTCACACACCGTCATCCTGACAGCATTAGAGGCCTCAAACCAGGCCACTACTCCTCTGACAACAGAGTCTTCAGCGAGTTGCAGCTACCTAGCTGATAAGTGTTCAGCACGTTTAATTTCTTTCGTTCTGCACTACACGGACTGTACGAAAATTAAAAAGCACGAAGTCAATGTGTTTGACATGTGGTGCTCAGATGGATGCTAGAAATCAAATGGAATGTAAGAATGGAGTCCTTCACAGAATCGGCGTGAAAAGAAAGAAGATGAGGCAGTTAATACCTGACGTCTTACTACATGAAGAGGTGGATGTACATCCCAATATAAGTGAGTCCAGTCTGTTAAAAAATGGAACTGACACAAGCAAAAATGAGACTAATTTTGTTTCAAGCAGAGGGCTGAATGATAATACTTGTCCATTCTCGTTTCTGCAAACTGCGATTCCAATAAAATACATCTTTTGCATCCAGCCTCTGTCCCTTAGATGGAGAAGCTGCGAGTGATGAGCTATATACCTTTTTTAACTTCATCAACGCAACTTCAAATTTTGATTTCTTGTATTTCTTTCTTTGAAGATTTCTCTTCTTATTTATTTTATTTTTGCCAGAGTTAATGTAGGAACACACATTGGCAATCACCAACTGTTTATTCATTTCCTGTTTTCCTTCTACAAGAAACGTACGTTCTTCATATGGAGAAGCTCCTTTCATTACACTACTTCCTCTGATATTGTCATTTTTATCATCATTCAGCCCTCTGCTTGAAACAAAATTAGTCTGATTTTTGCTTGTGTCAGTTCCATTTTTTAACAGACTGGACTCACTTATATTGGGATGTACATCCACCTCTTCATGTAGTAAGACGTCAGGTATTAACTTCCATTCAATTAGTGGTAGTTGCAGAGGGCAAAAGGTGGAAGTGAAGAAAGAAATTTGAGAGTATTCAACGGTAAAAAAAATCAAACGTGTGAATAGAAAACAGCCTACACACCCTGCCCGACGAATTGCATGTGGGTGTAGGGTCACATGTCGCTATACCCTCATCTGCAAATAACCGCCAGTCACATCTACGAGGATTTTTAAGAACGCTAGGCCCGATTTTTTAAAAAACATAAACCATCACAGATTTTTCGCAAACACTGTTTTGCGTAATTCCTTGCACGTTTCTGTATTTTTCTACATAGTTTCTATTTTTGTTTAACAATTCAGCATAAATTTCTACAAGGTTTTGTGTTCCTGGGTAGTAGAGTTTGGGCTATATAGTGGGTGTATCCGATCACATTTTGGCTATGAATGGCAGACTGGTGTCTGACACTGCGTGCTGCAATAAAACTCCAGACGTCGGAATGCCACGTCGCTTATCTATTTTGCAAGTCGAAGTTTGGTCAGTGCAGCGCAGTTGGCGACTACATTTATTGTTGCTCCTTGCTTCATAAACTCGACTAACAAGACTCCATGTTTGTCCCAAAACATGGTTTCCATAATCTTGCGTGTCGGGATTATTTGGCCAGGACTTGGAGTGTTAACATCGTCTGTCGAAATTCCATTTACTGACGTTTCACTCGTGGGTCATGTGACAAACCAACATCTCGTCCTGACTGGTTATCTTTTCTACAAATTACCTTCCTTCTCTTATTGTATCAGAAAATCAAGAGCCGAAGCCATTGTTTCTACACTGTGTTTTTCGTTACGCAGTCTGGGAATCAACATGCGCACAGTTTGTGAAACTGCAACTTTTCGTAGAACATTTTGTGCAAAGTTCTTCTATCACATTAGGATCTTCCATTAGCCGGGCGGAGTGGCCGTGCGGTTCTAGGCGCTACAGTCTGGAGCCGAGCGACCGCTACGGTCGCAGGTTCCAATCCTGCCTCGGGCATGGATGTGTGTGATGTCCTTAGGTTAGTTAGGTTTAATTAGTTCTAAGTTCTAGGCGACTGATGACCTCTGAAGTTAAGTCGCATAGTGCTCAGAGACATTTGAACCAATTATGATCTTCCATTGTTGAAGATGAAATTGTGTATCGCCGGTCTTAACGAATCTTTTCGTCCATGGCTTTGGCCAAAGCTCCTGAAATCACTGATGGTCGGCCTGATCAAGTTTCAACATGGATAATTTCCAGTCCACCTTTGAAAGATCTAAAGCATTTATTCACTTTGCTCTCGTCGCTTTGGACCATAAACTTCACTTATCTACAGATCAATTTCCGCTGCTGTAACATTCCTTACAAATGGCGTCGTTTGACAAGCAAATAATGTCGGGAGTCGGTGTGCATGCGCGTCTCAACGTTATCACGACATTCAATTAGGTACCGCGATTCGGACCTTAATTTCCAAATAACCGTCGTATTTTCAAGTACGATCGATTGAGATGATGCACTGGCTCTAAAATACAGCGACTTAGTCGTACGTCTAGCGATTCAGATGTACGCTTTGCATGGCTTTCCCTAACCACTTAAACCAGCGAGGTGGCGCAGTGATTAGCACAATGGATTCACATTCGGGTCAAACCCGCATCCAGCCATACTGGTTTAGACTTTCCATGGTATCCCCAAATCGCTTAAGGCAAATTCCAGGATGGTTCCTTTGAAAGGGCACGGCCGATTTCCACCCTACCTTTCCCTAATAAGAGCTTGTGCTCCGTCTCTAATGACCTCGTTGTCGACGTAACATAGAACACTAATATCCCCCTCCTCCTCCTAACCACTTAAGACAAAATTATGGATGGTTCTTTGGAAAGGCACAATGCCTATGTCACACTTCTCCAGCCCAGATGTTGTGCTCTCTATCTCTACTGGGTAATGATTCCTGGCCTTCCCGCTTCGCTGATGTACCTAGTGTACAGATTTAGTCAGAGACCATCATTCCTGGAAGCAAACATCGTAAACATTTGCGTAAGACTTTGGAAGAAACGGTCAGATTCGTGGATCTTGGAAAGCTTGCCTATCTTGATTGAATCTGCTTCATAATAAGGCAGGGCAACCACACCAGTCCACTTCTCAGTATTTTCTGGTTCCTGATGGCGTTTAAAGATTGCAGTACGAAATGCACGATAGATCTGCTTCGCGGAATACTCATTCTGAGCAAACAGAGCGTGGGGATAACTAAGCTCAGCTGTGAAACTCCCGGGATCTGTTACAACTTGTCTTCTGCGAAGAGTGACGGTGATACCCCGCCGCATTCAGATAGTTTATGATAGTTTGTTATAGACGGTATAGTAGGGACTGGAATTCGTCTCGTTGGATAGACTCGAGAACAATAGCCAAGTTCTCGTGAATCTCGTTAAGCATTTCGTGAAATGTTGAACTGTTTTGAACACTCTTCACTCGTTATGCAAATAAGTGTACTGTTGGTATAAGAATTAACAGGTTAAGTTTAAGGCCGTTTATACACAGCTGTTGTTAAGCTCTGTATCAGTTAGTCCCCATACTGGACTCAAATTTGGGAAGACTACAGTTCAAATCCGCGTAAGACCTTTCTGATTTAGGTTTCCTGTGATTTCCCTAAATCGCTCCAGGCAAATACTGCGGTGGTTCCTTTGAAAGGGTACGGCCGACTTTCTTCCCCATCCTTGAATCATTCCCAGCTCGTGTTCCGTCTCTAACGACCTCTATGTCGACATGGCGCTAAATTTCAATCTTCCTTCCTTAGGTTAGTCCCCATACCCTGTTCTTAGACCAGGCCCAGTATCAGTCGTCTTACCCCCTTCTCGCTTTCCGCGCCCGGGTTCCCGGGTTCGATTCCCGGTGGGATCAGGGATTTTCTCTGCCTCGTGACTACTGGGTGTTGTGTGATGTCCTTAGGTTAGTTAGGTTTAAGTAGTTCTAAGTTCTAGGGGACTGATGACCATTAATGTTAAGTCCCATAGTGCTCAGAGCCATTTGAACCATTTGACCCTCTTCAATTCTTCCTGTTCCCACCTCCATATAAAGGTGTTAGGGGTAGAGGCACAGATTTGTGATCGTTGGTACCTCAACATGATTTCACTTAGTTGTATTTTCTGTGTGTCTAACAGTTTTCACGAAAATACGTCACGTATTTTACTACCTGCTGTTCTCTTCACAGCAGTTACTGTGCCACCAAGTGGACTTCCCCTGTCAGTATGGACCAACCGTTTAGTGTCCATGCATCTGCGTGTCAATACTTGACCTGCTGCCCAGGATAAAATAAACATTAATAGCTTCCTCTTGTCAAGCGTTCGTGAAGATGCTAGCCCACTTGAAAACATACTACTCGTAATAGCTACTATCATTAGTCTGCAAATGACGTAAATACTGCTTTAATTTTGTTCAGTGCAGTAGCCAGACACCAACAAAAGTATCTGCTCTTATACTCTAAAGGCTCTGTATTCATTCCACATCCCAATTAAACACCATAGTGCTATACGAAGGTATACCAACCTGTAAACCTATCCGAAAATTACCTCGAGCAATTAAACAGAGAACCGACTCGTGGAGATAACATCTTGGACCTACTGATAACAAACAGACCCGACTTTTCGACTCTGTATGTACAGAACAGGGAATCAGTGATCATAAGGCCCTTGCAGCATCCCTGAATATGGAAGTTAATAAGAATATAAAAAAAAGGGAGGAAGGTTTATCTGTTTAGCAAGAGTAATAGAAGGCAGATTTCAGACTACCTAACAGATCAAAACGAAAATTTCTGTTCCGACACTGACAATGTTGAGTGTTTATGACGGGATACCAATTCGATTCTACACAGAGTACGCGAAAGAACTTGCCCCCCTTCTAACAGCCGTGC
The DNA here is from genome assembly GCF_023864345.2 of Schistocerca serialis cubense. Classification (NCBI taxonomy): domain Eukaryota; kingdom Metazoa; phylum Arthropoda; class Insecta; order Orthoptera; family Acrididae; genus Schistocerca; species Schistocerca serialis. The sequence goes on along the minus strand of NC_064639.1, from coordinate 333,780,501 downwards.
ACCGCAAGTCTCTAGTGGAACTGAGGGTTCCAAATGATTGGAAAAGAGCACAGATAGTCCCAGTCTTCAAGAAGGGTCGTCGAGCAGATGCGCAAAACTATAGACCTATATCTCTGACGTCGATCTGTTGTAGAATTTTAGAACATGTTTTTTGCTCGAGTATCATGTCTTTTTTGGAAACCCAGAATCTACTATGTAGAAATCAACATGGATTTCGGAAACAGCGATCGTGTGAGACCCAACTCGCTTTATTTGTTCATGAGACCCAGAAAATATTAGATACAGGCTCCCAGGTAGATGCTATTTTTCTTGACTTCCGGAAGGCGTTCGATACAGTTCCGCACTGTCGCCTGATAAACAAAGTAAGAGCCTACGGAATATCAGACCAGCTGTGTGGCTGGATTGAAGAGTTTTTAGCAAACAGAACACAGCATGTTGTTATCAATGGAGAGACGTCTACAGACGTTAAAGTAACCTCTGGCGTGCCACAGGGGAGTGTTATGGGACCATTGCTTTTCACAATATATATAAATGACCTAGTAGATAGTGCCGGAAGTTCCATGCGGCTTTTCGCGGATGATGCTGTAGTATACAGAGAAGTTGCAGCATTAGAAAATTGTAGCGAAATGCAGGAAGATCTGCAGCGGATAGGCACTTGGTGCAGGGAGTGGCAACTGACCCTTAACATAGACAAATGTAATGTATTGCGAATACATAGAAAGAAGGATCCTTTATTGTATGATTATATGATAGCGGAACAAACACTGGTAGCAGTTACTTCTGTAAAATATCTGGGAGTATGCGTACGGAACGATTTGAAGTGGAATGATCATATAAAATTAATTGTTGGTAAGGCGGGTACCAGGTTGAGATTCATTGGGAGAGTGCTTAGAAAATGTAGTCCATCAACAAATGAGGTGGCTTACAAAACACTCGTTCGACCTATACTTGAGTATTGCTCATCAGTGTGGGATCCGTACCAGATCGGTTTGACGGAGGAGATAGAGAAGATCCAAAGAAGAGCGGCGCGTTTCGGCACAGGGTTATTTGGTAACCGTGATAGCGTTACGGAGATGTTTAATAAACTCAAGTGGCAGACTCTGCAAGAGAGGCGCTCTGCATCGCGGTGTAGCTTGCTCGCCAGGTTTCGAGAGGGTGCGTTTCTGGATGAGGTATAGGATATATTGCTTCCCCATACTTATACCTCCCGAGGAGATCACGAATGTAAAATTAGAGAGATTAGAGCGCGCACGGAGGCTTTCAGACAGTCGTTCTTCCCGCGAACCATAAGCGACTGGAACAGGAAAGGGAGGTAATGACAGTGGCACGTAAAGTGCCCTCCGCCACACACCGTTGGGTGGCTTGCGGAGTATAAATGTAGATGTAGATGTAGATGTAGATTGTCCACTCAGCCCTGTACTCTTTTCTCCTTATTCGTACAGCATCTAACTATTACTCCAGTCTGTTGATTTCCACTGTACCACACAAGCGGCTTATGGAATATCGTCTCACTTATGAAACTGCTTTGGTAATTTCCTGTCAGAGAGGTAAACATAAGTGATTTCTCGCGTTCACCAAGGTAGTGTTATAGGCCCTTTGCTGTTCCTTATCTATATAAACGATTTTGGAGACAATCTGAGCAGCCTTCTTCGGTTGTTTGCACATGACGCTGTCGTTCATGGACTAATAAAGTCATCAGAAGATCAAAACAAACTGCAAACGATTTAGAAATTGTATCTGAATGGTGCGAAAAGTGGCAGTTGACCCTAAATAACGAAAAGTGTGAGGTAATCCACACGGGTACTAAAAGGAACTCGTTAAACTTCGGTTACACGATAAATCAATCTAATCTAAAAGCCGTAAATTCAACTAAAAACCTAGGTATTAATTACGAACAACTTAAATTGGAAAAAATGGTTCAAATGGCTCTGAGCGCTATGGGACTTAACATCTGTGGTCATCAGTCCCCTAGAACTTAGAACTACTTAAACCTAACTAACCTAAGGACATGACACACATCCATGCCCGAGGCAGGATTCGAACCTGCGACCGTAGCGGTCGCGCGGCTCCGAACTGAGCGCCTAGGACCGCTAGACCACCGCGGCCGGCTTAAATTGGAAGGAACACACAGAAAAAGGTGTGGGGAAGGCTAACCAAAGACTGCGTTTTACTGGCAGGACACTTAGAAAATGTAACAGATCTACTAAGGAGACTGCCTACACTACGCTTGTCGGTCTTCTTTTAGAATACTGCTGCGCGGTGTGGGATCCTTACCAGATAGGACTGACGGAGTACATCGAAAAACTTCAAAGAAAGGCAGCACGTTTTGTATTATCGCAAAATATGGTAGAGAATGTCACAGAAATGATACAGGATTTGGGCTGCACATCATTAAAAGAAAGGCGTTTTTCGTAGCGACGGAATCTTATCGCAAAATTTCAATCACCAACTTTCTCCTCCAAATGCGAAAATATTTTGTTGACACCGACCTACATAGGGAGGAACCATCACCAAGATAAAATAAGGTTAATCAGAGCTTGTACGGAAAGATATAGGTGTTCATTCTTTCCGCGCGCTATACGAGATTGGAGCAATGAATTGTGAAGGTGGTTCGATGAACCCTCTGCCAGGCACTTAATGTGATTTGCAGAGTATCCATGTAGATATAGATGAAAATTCGTGCAACATCATGGAATCTAGCACTGAAACAGTCATACGAGTTTTCTGTTCAAGAAAATTCCGGAACTTTGTGCACAAAATTTTTCTACGTTTATTTTTTACTTATTGTGCACGGTATCCTTCGAAATACTCTCCTCCAAAATTGATACACCGCTTCCAGCCCCGTTTCCAATTGCTGAAGCAGTCTTGGTACGCCTCTTGCTGGATCGCACGTAGCATCGTCGGTGGATTTTCTTTCATCTCGTCTACCGTTGGAAATATATTAAAAACTAGAAACCCGCCTCGATTGCAAAAAAGTACCTAGTGTTAACCTATGTTTCGGAGTAGATAACTACACCTTCGTCGTAACAATAAAACCCACAAATGCCTAAGAAGACCTTTGTCAATGACTAAAAAAAACACCATAGCTATACATTTATAAACGAAGAAACGGAAAACACAAACAGTACATATGTACAAAGTCTAAACCGCTACTTAACTTAATGGTGTAGTTTATGGTGGGTCATGGCCCATCGAACGTAGGCCGGTGTGAGGTGGAGGTTACACCATTAAGTTAAGTAACGGTTTAGACTTTGTACATATGTACTGTTTGTGTTTTCCTTTTTTTTCGTTTATAAATGTATAGCTATGGTGTTTTTCTAGTCACTGACAAAGGTCTTCTTAGGCACTTGTGGGTTTTATTGTTCTGAAGAAGGTGTAGTTATCTACGCCGAAACCTAGGTTAACACTAGATACTTTTTTCGCAATCGAGGAGGCTTTCTAGTTTTTAATATATTAACCAACGATTGCTGACGCGTCGCGATGTTGAAGGTTCTTAAAATGGTTGGAAGTCTTCGTCCTTTCAGCGGGGTTTTCAAATTTCGAAATTAAAAGATCCTCTGAAGATAGGTCTGAAGGGTACGGAAGCTGAGGCAGCACAGTGGTTTCGTTTTTAATGCAGTGGTCACTCACCAATAGGAAAGAATGTGCTTGTGTGTTATCGTGATGCAAGAGCCATGAATTGTCTCGGCACATTTCAGGCCGTTTCTTTCTTACATTTTCTTGCAGGCGTCACTACACGTCCCGATAGTTCCATCGACTAGCAGTTTGTCCCTGTGGCACGAATTCATGAAGAATTAATCCTTCACAGTCAAAGAAAACTATCAGCATGGCTTTGACGTTTGACCTTACTTGACGCTCTTTTTTTGGTCTTGGAGAACGTTTCCCGACCCATTGTGAACATTGAACCTTGGTCTAAATATCGTAACTGTAGACTCACGTCTCAACACCAGTCATGATTCTCCTAAGGAACATCTCATTCTCAACTGCACGATTCAAAGGCTTTTCATATTTTGCGAAACGAAGGTCTTACTGGCCTTGACTTATGAACCGTGTGACGAACTTGAGGGCAACATAATCCGTTACAAGACGCTGTGCCAGGATTTTATAACATGATCCATCTGAAATGTTACATTCCTCTGCAATCTCTCGGACAGTCAGTCTTCGAATGGTAGGCACAATTTCGTTGACGTTCCTGACATGAGCGTCGTCGGTGGACATTCACGGGCGCCCTGAACGAGGGCCAATTGTAACCGTCCGAACCATTCGTAACAGCGAGTAAGGCTTAAGAACTCATCACCATAGGCTTCCTGCATCATTTGGTGTGTCTCTGTAAAGGTTTTCTTGAGTTTCACGCAAAATTTAATCCAGATGCGTTGTTCCTCTGACTCTGCCATCACGAAATTCTCAAACTGTGAGCCCGTTCCATCCAATACAGCGCTGAACAATAACTAACAGACATACAAGAATGAAACTTCCGGCAGTTACACATGAAATACAGTTATGTGCATGAATGCCAACCGCATTTCGCTTCAACATTCCATTGGCCCGAAATAACGAATATTCCTGAATTCTTTGAGCAGACCTCGTTTTGTAAATAAACAGAAGTGATGAAGTTCGTCCAAAACCGAAATAACTAGGTGTCCATTAGAGAAACGCAGGACAAAGTGTCTGCTGCAAAAACATCGAAATAAAAAAAAACTAATAAATGGTCCTAAAGAGCCTTTGCGAAGAAGAAACAAGATATTTCCTTACCTGATGTCGTTTAGTATGAGAGAATGTGCGCTGTGCCATTTTTAAAAGTTTTCTGTGAATTTTTTTAGCGACCATTAAGGTCAATTTGCCTTTCCAGATACCTTCGATCGCTGTTTGCAGAACGATTTGACTGAAGGAACTATTAAGTAAAATTAGAAAACAAGCGCTTGACGTTCTAGGAGCCCAAAAAGTTTTGCGCTTCCAAATAGTTGCTTTAAGTTTTATTTTATTTGATAAAATATTTCATTTGCATACGTGACATAAATACTTCAATACCACAATCTGCAGTACACAGCGGTTCGTCTCCTAACCAAGTTCCAAAGCCGAAATATCTTCCAGCCTTGGACGATATAGCAATTAATTACATAAAAAATAAAAGATCTTCACCAATCCAGAAAGAAATTGCAAACAGAAAAAATTTTACTTCTTAGCGCTATCACAATACATTCCATAAAAAAATCTTAACAGCAAACCCTAACAGCAAAATATCCTGGCAGAAAATATCCTGGCAGGGTCGAAATTATGAGAGGCACCCACATGCCTTGCTCATACTGTGGCATCAAGCAGTCAGGCCTGCAAGATGAGTGGTCTGCCATGTGAGTGGATTCGTTCTTATTTATCGAGTAACATGAACTCTAGTACTCACACTTAATTTACAAGTTATCCTCCAATATGATTAATACGCAACGGAAACACTGCCCTGACTATCAGTAATTTACAGAACTCTGACTGTACACTACGCACTGGCAATACCACATTTTCTTTCTTTTTTTTATTTAACGGCTTTTGTCAACACGTGGCCACCGCACTGAATATGAATGGCGCACACATTATAATTTCGGGACATTATGACAACATACAATTCGAAGGAAAAGTCCACCAATCTTTCTCTTTTCACTATCTTATTTATTCCGATAAATTCTCTAACCTAAACACACAAATTCTATAACCTACAACAATAACACATGAGAAATTCCGCCCAGTGGGCATGGCTTCACATTGGTGAATCTCTATATTATGGTCTCGTATTTATTTAACGCTACAGTGCACTTTCTGGATAGGATGGTGGATCTTTTATTATATCTCACACTTCGACTCTCACAATCATCATCATGATACTTTCCTCCAGATCGAGCGGTACAGAAGGAACAAGCATAACCCACAAATCTTTTGAAACTACCTTGCTACTCTCCCATGGAAACCACACATACCCAAATTACATGACATACATCACACTACAATATGAAATACTACACAGAGAATAGTCACAACATTATCACTTTCAGCTTTCCCACTTCAATTAATATTTATCCCAGTTTCACACGACACTGCCCCACTTCGTAATTATACTTTCCTACTATGAACTCTGAAGATATATGCACATCTTCCTGTGCAATGCAAGCCAAGTGGCGATGCTGGATAGGCGGCCGACTCACCTTGCTTCTCTCTCAAAGTTTGAATCTAGCATCACATGGAATCATATCACGCAAAGTAATATCAAGAACGTATTCATCACACACGCGAGTCCTCAACTGATACCATGGACGAGTACTTCTCTTTATCTTTTGTCTCATACACAGTTTGAGACTCACACAGTACTCACCACGTGGAAGTACTCGTCTCTAATTTCAAGTCCTGCACACGCCATTTCTTAAATATTTCAACTTATGGTACACACGCTATTTCTTAAATATTTCAACTTATTTTACACACGCTAGTAATTCAGCTTAACTTAAGCACACGGAAGTATTTCATCTTATTGCTACACGTGGTTTCATTGTGACCGTTGGTCACTTCCGATGATTACTACAATCCTATTAATATTACCTGCCTGACACTTAATTCTCCCCACAAAAGTTCCTGAAATAGAGATATTATTATTTCAAACTACTCTTAAATATTCCACATGCATACCATGTCTCCACTCTTTTGTCTTTATGGAGCACAACTAAAACAGGTCTTAACAGCACAAGATCCAGCGGCAGAGTGCCGAAACATGGCCGTTCTCCAGGTCCTCTCGCACCTTTGCTGAAGTGGGGGAGCACCTTGCTACCGTATTGGTCAGCCACATTTCAGGCGCTCAAAGCTCAGGTAAATTTCATCTCTTTGGTCCCACCAAAGGTGGCAATAGGATCATCTCAAAGACGATCATATATTCACACTCACTATCTGCGGTTAGCAGACGACCATACATTCATTCATTTCACAGATCTCACCAAACTGGATGTAGGGATTTATTTTGAGGGAGTGCACATGTGATCAATTAAATAAATAAATTGTCATTCTTTCCCACACTGGTATCCGGCTTCGCTGTATTAATTGAAATTGAGTTATTTTACAAAAAAAAATGTGTTGTTCTGACAAAAATAATGAAGTATGTTCTACCTATTTTCAATGTCGGGCAGTACTGTACCCTTTCACCACCGGCTACCCATGCAGAAAAAAATGGCACAGTACTATCCTTGCAATGCGAGGGTAGTTCCGAATATTTTTTTAAGAAAACTGTATTAGAACAGACGTAGCAAGTCATCAAAATAACCAGGAGGAAACCTTAGCCCCTGGTGACCTCAAATAGACGACCAAATGCTGTTACTTTGCCAATTTATGGACAGAGTTGTTCCATTATTGTACTCTCCACAATCCGGTGTAACGTACGCATACAAATTTACAACAATCCACATGACAAATAAAACATTACATCATACAAATAAAAAATAATGTTGAGATAAAAATTTGCTTAGTTACTGGGATCTTCGTTATTTTTATGAGTAATCCAAACTTCACTAATTCTATGACAAATAAAAAAAATACTAATTGTACTCATGAAATTACAAATAGCTCACCGTTCAAACACAGAACAAGTAATCTGACATTCATAAATTGCGTTGTAATAATCTTTACACGGCAATGTCTAAATACAAAACAAAATCAACGAAAGAAAAAAATTTCGTACTCTAGTTACACGTAGATGTCAGGCTCCATATCAATACACGCAATAAATAGTTAGCAATAAGTGCTTGAATCCACCAGTAGCTCTCGTGTCTTACTCTACTGCTCATTTCTTTGTTGTTACACATTTGGACGGCAAGAACTTGCATTTCGACTAGCCTTCGTTACACTTTAATGTGAAACATCACCACTGTGATAATGCAAATAAGTGGCTTCAGTCAACACACCAACAAGATTATTACTGTCCACAACGTCAAAATACATCAGTTAATTCCGATATTTGTTGTGCAATGCAAACTATTGTCCCCTGTGACAACCTTACTGACCAATGCAACAAGAGCCGCTACGTTAGTATTACGCCACTGGCTAATAATTAAAGCATCATTGTACCAAATATTCTAATAAACATGCTACGTGAACTTGATAACCCAGAACAAACAAGAAACAAACACTAACTATACTAAACCCAAATGTTAATGAAATACAATTACACTTGCTGTCCCCTCAGGAATGAAACATATAAAAAAAATTTACACAATTACAAATAAATTATTCCCTATCTTGCGAGTCACACGGAAACATTTCATTCTGTGATTTTCTTGGGGTCTAAAAGTTGCTGATAGGTTCCCCAGAAACACTGTCTCGGTGTCAAAGCTCTTCCATGGTTACCTGGACGAAAGTCTTTAAGTCACTCAAATCGGCATTTTGAACACGCACTGAACAGTAAACTGTATCTCACATTAAACACAAATGTCATAGTCACTCTCAGAATACCATCCACACGAATCTGGTCGTCCAAAAATGGCCCTACAACTACTATTACCCACGGTTCTGTCCTTTCAGTTCATGGTGTAATTAAAAGTCGTACTTTCCAACAGACAGCACTTATTCCCGCACCAATTAAAGAAATGTCTCCTACTACAAATGCAAATGTCAATGTCCCACTTTAGTTTCTTGCGTTCATACAATAATTAGTCACCAAACGACAACTGTCCTCTATAAGTATACCAAGCGTCCCACATGCAATTCACAAAGCACACTTAACAAGTCACTGCCAAAAGTTTATGGATCGCACCGTTCAGTGGTCAAGACAAAACAAAACGATCGTCCTGTCTGCTAAAGACAAAATCTTTTCCACCACTCACAACGTGGAAGCACCAGTCCTTCACTTTCCAACTTATGGAGACATACGAGCAGTCATCTTGTTTCACGGCTCCACAGTCCAGTACTAGTTAATAGTTGCTGGTAAAAAATGCCCACCAGGCTCTGCCGAGCGTCGTTCATTCTGCCGTCGCTCCGCCATTGAGCACAAGAAACCACCCGCTGTTGCCTCCGCGGGATACTTTCCCCAGTTGTGAGGGTGGCGGAACTTATGAATGGCGTGGTACGTACGTGGCGCCCCAGGCCATTGACCTGCTGTAGAGGGCGCGTGGAGTGTACCCCGACCGGCAGTGGAGTGGGGAGTGCCGCGGCTTTGTCACCTCTCCCATGGCGACGTCAGCTTCGCCCCGCTAGCAGTATGGGCGTTACGACACCCAATCAGTCAGACCCTCCGGGCATCTCGCAACATTACAGACAAAAGGATATTCTTACAGTATTTAAATACTCATTGATTACATGTATGATCTATTAGATACATTGGTAATAAAAGAATTTTTGTTCTAAAAAACATAAAATTATACACCCTAGTTTTCTACACATACAACATCAACATTTATCCCTTTTCTATATACAGCCCACACTTGTGCTATTGATTGTACCTGTCGTCCCTCAGACAAAACATGAAAGTGTAAAAAAAAAAAAAAAAACAAAAAAAAGGAATAATAAGCAATCTATACAGCTCGTAATTACAATATCAAATAGTAGGCTACTCTAACATCCTATCACAGTGAAAATATTGGAAACTGTTTATTCTAAAACTACAATATACAGTGAACCTTTGTGCTTGTGACAGACTGACATTAATACCCCTTGAAAGAATTCTAACAAAACAATAAGAAATAATCTACACAGCTCACAATTGCCTACCACATGTTGTTAAATAGTAAACTACTTTAACATCCTAACACAATAAACATTTTAGAAACTGATGACTCTAAATCTACAACGTACAATGCACCTTTGTGCTTGTGACAGCCTGAAATTAGCATCTTTTTATATATTTTGCCTTTTTATTATATATAACAACATTTCTAGGACATGTATGAACCATCCACACGATGTCAGATCCTGACCTGCCATCGAGGTTCATCCAAATCAAACAATACACAATAATGTTTTAGTTACCGATCGGTAGCATCCCCTTTACAGGAGTGTGCACATTGATCACACTACTCTACGACTCTCACTCACCAGACATCACATTTTCCTTCTCATTCAATCCATTAATACACTAACAGAATAGGTGTAGAAGTCAGCTAACCTTAACACCACCACACTCACGACAACATACCATACCTTTGCTCCCTTATACTCAACCACATAACACATGAAGCTGCTTCGGAGATAGCTTTCCAGTCTCCGAATTCGTCCTTTCACTCTGGCACCTCTCTCCATCGGCTTACCTCCACATTCACTTTATCGATTATTCATCCTGCTAAATATCAACTTAGAATTGCGACATTTCATCTAAGAACAAAAAATACACAAATTATTCATCCTGCAAAATAACTGTAGACATTCTTAGTACCGTTTTGATTAGTTATACTGCTACCAGGCTTCAACAACAACAACAACAAAAATTATTTTTTTTATATAGCAAATGTTATGGTAAGAATTAGATTTACACTTATATTACATCTTACGTCAGTATTCCACAACGTTCACCACCTGGGTCTCATACTCCCTTTATGTCCCTTCAAGTTGTGCAGTTGTCCTCATCTCTTCATTCGTATTTCGGCTCTCCGTCCGTCGATTACTCCATCATTTCCTGGTCTTCCTTCGCCATTCGCCTCAATCTCGATTGCAGCATACACAGGCCTCTCTGTAACATACCTCTAAGACATCTCCACATTATTAGTTCTACTCACCTTTATTTACCACTGTTTCATCACGTCGAATCTCTCTTTATTAATCACACTGCTTCACGTCGCTTCTCTCCTTAAATATCACCTTTATCCACTACTATTTATCACGTCGCTTCTCTATCTACCATCTTTATCCACTCGTTAATCATCATGTCGTTTCTGCTTGATCCTTATTCATATGACAAAAAATACGTACATACACCACTCTGTCGACTCCTGTTCATGACTCATTCGACCAGTCTATTCCGTCATACTTCCTGACATCCCGCCTGAAAATTGTTATGTTCGATTTAACCCTGGACAACGTTACACACCACAAATAAATACACTGACTATCTACCATAACTTTCCTACTTTCGATCTATCCTTAACTTTTCCATAATTTGATGTTAGAAATGTGATGAAGCCCACGAGATTGTTTTCCCTTGATCGTCTCAATCAGTACAGCATTTTCATGGACAATCCGCCTAACTCTGAATGGTCCACTATACACAGCAAAGAATTTGCTAGTTAGGAATCTGTGCTTACATGAAAATTAAATGTGTGCAGAGAATATACAACCTGGGAGAGATGGGACAGCCCAAGTGTTAGAAACTTTGGTGCTAGGGGCCTCTTTCACTAACACCAGATTCCGAACAACCATACACAGCACCTCATTATAACTGTCACCACGACAACGACATACTATAGATCAGATGGCATCTGATTTAAAAACTTCGATCACACATAAAAGTACCCTATTCCATACAGATCACAATGTTTACTTTTTACATTACGTGTTAAGTACCTGCAATAGTCAAATCGCAATAATTAAACTGCACTCATTGGCATTATTACATATCATTTTAGCAACTGGTTTCTTTGAGGAAACAGTCCTTTTACTTTACTGTTCGAAATAAAAATTTGCAAATTTTGCTCTGAGAGACCAGCCTAATAGATGCCATTACTGGTGTTTTATTCTCTGGTCAGAAGTATGGTATTTGCATTCCTACATATCAGTAGAGTATGTCTGCTACACAGACAATTTTCAATGCCAGCGGCATGTGTTTGAAGGCAAGATCCTAAGGGCTGATATGTTGGATTAGTTTCTCCTATTCTTCAATCCATTATGACAAGAATGAAATGCCAGGATTCCATGCTCTCCTGTCATTCTGATAGTTTCTGCCGTTTCTATCCTCGACTCTGTCTGACCTATGAGTCGTGGCTCCGTTTACGATGTTGCTCTCATTACCCAGTTCCTGTAACAAGTGCTGAAGTGACGCGGAATCGTCTAAGCCTCTGCCTGCCATCACTATATCGCTGCGCAATCTCACTAGCAACTTCGTTATACAGATCCTAATGTGCTCCCCAGTTTCGTATGGCACATCCAAGTACCTATTTCGTCTCAGCATTTCCTGATAGCACGCCACTGGATCTCTTATACCACCTTCGTTACAATTTGACATCAACAATATGCTTTGCGTAACCTAGTCCTGCTCACTTTTCGACCAGAATTCATTTAAATAGCTACTACAGTCTTTAATAACTTCTTGCATTGTCGCTCTAGCCTCGTCCCTCAAATGGTTACACACAAACTTCATTTTGAGGAGCGGTCCCCACGATGAAGGTAATGAATCTTGAAATTGGAACAGCCACAGGCATGGATGTTGGTAATTATCAGGATCCGGAAAACAAGTGTACGGATGTACCAACACGAAGTGCCTCCTACATTCTTCTTCCACATTTATGTTTTCCGACCTTGGACTATACCCAGTTGGGTTTGCCACCTGTTTTATCCGACACAACCGTTCTTCTAACTCTCTGAGTTCGTCTTCCTCTTTCTGCCTATTTTCGTTTTTTGAATTTATCTCACTCTCCCTCTGCAGTCTACCTGGTGGTGTTTCACCTTTGCTTCTGCACGCTAATTGCAACTGTGCTAGTTCTTCCCTATGTTTCCTATTTGTTTCTAATTGTGCCTCTTTAAACCGTAATAGTGATTGTATCTCCTCCTCATCGGCATAAACCTCTCGCTGCGTACTGTCAGAGCCTGTTTCGCCTCTTATACTGATCTTTTCTACATCTGCGCTTATCGTATTCATTCTGACCACTACCTCTTTGATTCGCTTATCCGGCAACATGTCCCTACGTTCTGTAGTATCACTCTCTATTGCAAATATTCGTACCTCCAAATTATTGGCTTTTTCTTTCACGGCGTCACATACTTGCTTCAACGCCCCCAGATTCTTCTCCCCCTCATCTAACCGATTATTAACTGCGGGCAGACGCTCATCGATAACTGAGTATAGTTTCCTCATTGCCTCTTTATTTCCCTTATCCATTGCCTCCAGTCTTTCCTTATTTGCTTCCAATCTTTCCTTAGTTGCTTCGAATCTTTCCTTATTCTCCCTATCTCTCTCCTTATTATCTCTACTCATCGCTTCTAATCTTTCCTTATTATCTCTACCCATCCTCTGTAAAAACTGCAGTAGTACACTGTCATTTGCTACTTTCGGTGCGCTCACCTCGTTCGCCCGAGAAACCGTAGCTTCGCTAAGGGTAGCTGCACTTTCACTGCATACCTGACCTAGTACCGGCTCGCCCGCGTCGTCGGGAAAAGCCCCCGATTGTGAACAAAGCCCACCATCACCTAGCAGTGGTCCACTGAACAATTCAGCCCCTTCCGAGTGTTTGCCGTTCCCACTCATTAGCCCATGGTCGACACCTACTTCCTGCTGCACTGCTACGTTCAGCCCAGAATCGCTATTCTCCATTGTGACTACACTTTTCGACTGTGACCTAGTTACTACGGACATACGCAAAAAAAAAAAAATTATACAACGATCTTCCAGCCTTGGACAATATAGCAATTAATTACATAAAAAATAAAAGATCCTCACCAATCCAGAAAGAAATTGCAAACAGAAAAAAATATTACTTTTTAGCGCTATCACAATACATTCCATAAAAAAAATCTTAACAGCAAACCCTAACAGCAAAATATCCTGGCAGAAAATATCCTGGCAGGGTCGAAATTATGAGAGGCACCCACATGCCTTGCTCATACTGTGGCATCAAGCAGTCAGGGTTGCAAGATAAGTGGTCTGCCATGTGAGTGGATTCGTTCTTATTTATCGAGTAACATGAACTCTAGTACTCACACTTAATTTACAAGTTATCCTCCTATATGATTAATACGCAACGGAAACACTGCCCTGACTATCAGTAATTTACAGAACTCTGACTGTACACTACGCACTGGCAATACCACATTTTCTTTCTTTTTTTTATTTAACGGCTTTTGTCAACACGTGGCCACCGCACTGAATATGAATGGCGCACACATTATAATTTCGGGACAATATGACAACATACAATTCGAAGGAAAAGTCCACCAATCTTTCTCTTTTCACTATCTTATTTATTCCGATAAATTCTCTAACCTAAACACACAAATTCTATAACCTACAACAATAACACATGAGAAATTCCTCCCAGTGGGCATGGCTTTACATTGGTGAATCTCTATATTATGGTCTCGTATTTATTTAACGCTACAGTGCACTTTCTGGATAGGATGGTGGATCTTTTATTATATCTCACACTTCGACTCTCACAATCATCATCATGATACTTTCCTCCAGATCGAGCGGTGCAGAAGGAACAAGCATAACCCACAAGTCTTTTGAAACTACCTTGCTACTCTCCCATGGAAACCACACATACCCAAATTACATGACATACATCACACTACAATATGAAATACTACACAGAGAATAGTCACAACATTATCACTTTCAGCTTTCCCACTTCAATTAATATTTATCCCAGTTTCACACGACACTGCCCCACTTTGTAATTATACTTTCCTACTATGAACTCTGGAGATATATGCACGTCTTCCTGTGCAATGCAAGCCAATGGCGTTGCTGGATAGGCGGCCGACTCACCTTGCTTCTCTCTCAGAGTTTGAATCTAGCATCACACGGAATCATATCACGCAAAGTAATATCAAGAACGTATTCATCACACACGCGAGTCCTCAACTGATACCATGGACGAGTACTTCTCTTTATCTTTTGTCTCATACACAGTTTGAGACTCACACAGTACTCACCACGTGGAAGTACTCGTCTCTAATTTCAAGTCCTGCACACGCCATTTCTTAAATATTACAACTTATGGTACACACGCTATTTCTTAAATATTTCAACTTATTGTACACACACTAGTAATTCAGCTTAACTTAAGCACACGGAAGTATTTCAACTTATTGCTACACGTGGTTTCATTGTGACCGTTGGTCATTTCTGAAGATTACTACAATCCCATTAATATTACCTGCCTGACATTTAATTCTCCCCACAAAAGTTCCTGAAATAGAGAAATTATTATTTCAAACTACTCTTAAATATTCCACATGCATACCATGTCTCCACTCTTTTGTCTTTATGGAGCACAACTAAAACAGGTCTAAACAGCACAAGATTCAGCGGCAGAGT
This sequence comes from Schistocerca serialis cubense, assembly GCF_023864345.2. Classification (NCBI taxonomy): domain Eukaryota; kingdom Metazoa; phylum Arthropoda; class Insecta; order Orthoptera; family Acrididae; genus Schistocerca; species Schistocerca serialis. The sequence continues at coordinate 333,765,296 of NC_064639.1, read as the reverse complement.
GCCGAAACATGGCCGTTCTCCAGGTCCTCTCGCACCTTTGCTGAAGTGGGGGGTGTAGCGTCCCCACAGAAAATACCCTCTACCACGCACCAATTAATCATTGTCAATCAAACCATCCACATTCATTCACTTTGGAAAAGTATCTGATCTGACTTTCTCGTAACATATGCGGCGACAGCTAGACGATGCCAAAGTATTTTCTAGCGCGTTTATTCTTTGAAATAACAGAATGCATATATGCATTCTCCATGGTTGTTAGAGAGGGGTAACTAGGACAGCTTCTGGAGTAGGGATTGAGGGATTGACGTATTTCTGAGAGATACATATTCTGATTTTCTTCTAGCTAAATCGAGCGAATTAACTTGTGTGCCACTAGCGGTTTGTTTGAATAGAAAGAGAGTGTAAACGGAAAATAATTAAGACGTGGAATCACTGGAGATCTGGACATGTAATGGAGATGGATTTAATACACAGTTTCCTTCATAAATAAGGTTTGTGACTTTTTGTTCCGGAGTGAATGAACGAATGAGTTTTTTTCTGAACCATTTGATTATCACGTTGGCCCTGTAATTAGTGGGGACGTTTCAGCTGTGTCGAAGAGAGCCTGCAATCACTGAGTCTGTGTTAAATCGTCCAAAAAGGCTTCGTACACATCTGGAATTCGCAATCTTTCGTAAAAGGAACAAATTGTCCACACGATTGATTCTCCCGATTGAATACAGTGTTTAACAGTAATAATAAATGTAAAGATCTTTTACAGCAAGCCAGCCGCTGATTACCAAGACGAAGGACTCCACCAAAGATCCTATTTGGCTGATTTCACGTAATAAAATATTATAATAAAAACGGTAGATAGATAAAGGAGAGAAAGAGAGAGAGCGAATGAAAATAGAGATAATATTAATAATCCTCCATTAGTATAACTTTTCGCCTGTCGTATCACGGATCAGCCAAGACACGGGAGGCCCTTACATTACTGTATAGATTTATGTGTGAAGGTGAAAGGGTCTTAAAGACAACAGATACACGTCCATACAGACAAGACATTACACAAAGTTAGCGGCTAACTGCATTCATCATATATTCATAGAGGAAGAGACAACTTAATAATATTAGCTTGTTAAAGGGGCACCTTGCTACCGTATTGGTCAGCCACATTTCAGGCGCTCAACGCCACCAAAGGTGGCCAAAGGATCATCTCAAAGATGATCATTTATTCACACTCACTATCTGCGGTTAGCAGACGACCATACATTCATTCATTTCACAGATCTCACCAAACTGGATGTAGGGATTTATTTTGAGGGAGTGCACATGTGATCAATTAAATAAATAAATTGTCATTCTTTCCCACACTGGTATCCGGCTTCGCTGTATTAATTGAAATTGAGTTATTTTACAAAAAAAATGTGTTGTTCTGACAAAAATAATGAAGTATGTTGTACCTATTTTCAATGTCGGGCGGTACTGTACTCTTTCAAGGTTACTGCGTAAAGTCAAGCGCCGGAACGCCAGCTGGGAACGAGAGAGCAGAGAGAGGTGTGAAGAAGACGTCAGCCTATTGCACGCTGACCGACCCTTCTCCAGCGGCGACAGCAGCGGCCTCTATGCGTAGAGAACATAAGCACTTCGTCCAACTGGCTGCGGTCCAGCTCTACTGCATGTTGAAGACTAGCAACTAGATAGAAGCGTCAAAAATAAAATGGCTCTAAGCACTATGGGACTTATCATCTGAGGTCATCAGTACCCTAGACTACGTAAACCTAACTAACCTAAGGACTTCACACACAACCATGCCGAGGCAGGATTCGAACCTATGACCGTAGCAGCCGCGTGCTTCCGGACTGAAGCGCCGAGAACCTCTCGGTCACAGCAGCCGGCCTCATTACTTTCTTCATACATTCTATGTAGCTCAGTCTTGGAACTGTATATACTGAAGAAACTTGCTTATTTGTGTCGCCCTTTGCTTGCGATACATAGGTATAACGATAAAGTTTAGTGTTTTGACCTTTACTTTTCGTAATTAATTTCATTAATACGTTTTGTTTGAATTGTTTGTCTAGCGATCCGAGAAAGTAGGTTTCCTGGTAACCCATCTTTGACGACTAGACAGGATTCAACAGTTAGTATTCATACCTGCTCTCGTAACCTACGAAGAATAACTAGAAGTTACGGTTGATCACACTGAAATATGTCGCAGGTCTCCCAATGGTGAATAATGCCCGTTGAACTTCGGTTGTTGACACTAATATAACATGAACAAATACGACCTTTTATTTTATTTTCTGGGGCATCCGCCAAATACTCTCAAGCCCATGATTTCATTTCATTGCCATCAACAAGCAGTACGAGTGATAATTTCAACACAGCTCTCTTCTGCTCTCGCCAAACGGATGATACACCGCAAATGAACAATTTTCCTCATGTGGGTGTACCAGATTGCGCGTATGCTATTCGTTGTGGATAGGGGGACACATCCGTTAATTATTCAGTCTATTCTTCGAAACCTGCTGCTCTCTTAAGACTGAGAGTGCCATGGCACAGTGACGTCACAAGCTTTTTAGTAACCGAGGGACTTCACGAAACGCATCGAGGAGTTCCCGAGTGTCTCGAAACATGTCCTCTCTTTTCTCATCCGTGTAGCTCAGCATGTGCTCTTTTACGATACTCATTCCGACCTAAGGATTCATCTACTTTGTTTGGATTCTGAAAGATGTGTGTTATTCAGTACAGACAGGCTCTCAAGAGATGCTGAATTAAATGTGTATTCTGTCCTCTGGAACAAGTGCAAATGATGCTGAGGGCCGCTTGAGACGACCTCATCCCCAAGACTCCAGGAACACAGAAATTCTACGTCAGTGTGAAAAATCATATTTTGGCCCATCATGTTACATTGTGAAAGATAGATGAGATGAACATGTCATACCAGACAACATCAGATATAAAAACTTGCTTCTACTGACCAATATTAGACGCGGAACACAGTATTATATAAGAAGGGATCAAAATATTTTTCACTACTTCGATCTACTAGGACTCCGTATACTGGTCTACTTAACCACTTAACCAGTAAAGGCGAACGATTTCAACTCAGTAGAGCATTGTGATCAGAGTTAAGTCATGCTGAACCACCATCGGCTGCCAGGAAGCATTTTTTTCCCAATCGTGAGTTTGTGACTGAGTTGACACGGCCCTCCTCGAATTGCTCTCCTGCGACAACCTCTTCGTCTCAGAGCAGCACTTGCACCTTACTTCCTTAGTTATTTGCAGAATGTATTCCAGACTCTATCTTCCCACATAGTTTTTGCCTTCTACAGCTCCCTCTAGTACCATGTCAGTTATTCCCTGATTTTTTAACACATATACTATCATCCTCTCCCTTCTTCTTGTCAATGTTTCTCAAATGTCTCTTTCTTCACTGATTCTACGGAGAAACCTGTCATTTCTTATCCTATTAGTCCACCTAATTTACAACACTGTTGTGTAGCACCACATTCCAAATGCTTCAACTCTCTTCCGTTCCGGTTTTCCCACAGCACAATATAGACTGTCATACAATGCTATGCTCCAAACGCACATCTCCGTAAACTTCTTCCTCCGATTAAAGCTTATGTTTGATACTAGCCCACTTCTGCTGGATAGGAATGCTCTCTTTTCCTCAAGGTAGCATAATTTTTTAACTTCTACTTCGTGATCACCAATTTTTATGTTAAGTTTCTCACTACTCTTATTTCTACTAATTTGGTATTTTTCCGGTTTACTCTCAGTCAATATTCTATACTTATTTCATTCATGTCAAGAGCTCCTGTAATTCTTTTTCACTTTCACTGAGAATAGCAAACTCATCAGTGAATTTTATCATTGGTATCCTTTCACTCTGGATTTAATCTTAAATTTTTCTTTTATTTGGAACCGCGCGACCGCTACGGTCGCAGGTTCGAATCTTGCCTCGGGCATGGATGTGTGTGATGTCCTTAGATTAGTTAGGTTTAAGTAGTTCTAGTTCAAGGGGACTGATGACCTCAGAAGTTAAGTCCCATAGTGCTCAGAGCCATTTGAACCATTTTTCTTTTATTTGCGTCGTTGTTTCTTCTGTGTATAGACTGAATAGTAGAGGCGAAAGGCTGTGTCACTGTCTTACATCCTTTTCAATTCGACCTTTTCGTTCTTCGCCATCCAGTCTTGTTTCTTCTTAGTTCTTGAACATACTATATATTACCTGTCTTTCCCTATAAAGTACTCCTATTTTTATCGGAATTTCGAACATCTTTCCCGGTTTTATAGTACTGAAAGCCACTACTAGGTCGATAAATCTCGAGCGTGTCTTGATTTTTCTTCAGTCTTGTTTCCACTACCAGACTCAACGTCACAACCGCCTCTCTGATGCCATTATCTTTCCTAAAAGCGAAATTGATCGTCATCTGACAAAGCCCCAATTTTCTTTTCCATTCTTCTGTATGTTATTCTTGCTAGCAACATGGATGCATGAGTTGTTAAACTGATTATGCGATGTTTCTTGCATATGTCCTGTCTTCGGTATCGTGTGGATAGTATTTTTCCGAAAGTCTGATTATCCATAACCAGTCTCTTATATTCTACACACCACCGTAAGTCGTAGTTTGGTTGCCATTTTCTCCAATGATTTTAGGAATTCCTGTGAAATTTTATCTTTCCTTTATGTCTTATTTGATCTCAAATCTTCCAGAGCTCTTTTAAAGTCTGACTCTAATACTGGATCCACTGTCTTTCCCACGTCGGCCTCTGTTTCTTCTTCTATCATGTGGTCAGGGAAGTCCCCCTCGTTCTCATAGAGGTCTCCACTGTACACTTTTCACCTATCCGCTCTCCTCTCTTTTGTATCAGTGGGATTCCCATTTCATTCTTAATTTTACCACCTCTGTTTTAATTTAACGGATGTTTGTTTTGACTTTTCTATATGCTGAGTCAGTCCTCCCAACGATGATTTGTGTACATCTTTCCTGCAGCCATTTCGCCTTGGCTACCCCGCAATTACTATTCTAAGGGATTTATATCACAGTCTTCCTGTCCTAGCAAGAGCATTTTGGTGCTTCCTTCTTTTGTAGCTCAGCTGAATTATTTCTTCTGTTACCCTAGGTTTCTTTACAGTTACCTTTATCGTATCCGTGTGTGCAGCATCTGTGATTGTTAGGAAGCATATGAGGCGAAAATACATCGTGGGACGCTCGAATCCAGGACAGCTTGACCGGGGTCGGTCCAACGACTTGACCCATCGCTTACGCTGGCGTCCGCAGTTCGAGTGTCGTGGTAGGTGGCGCTGCTTGCCACTTTCCCCCGTGACGACATTAAAATCCCCCCTTTGCTCCTGGCGCCTTCACTATTATAGTATGGTAACATACAAATTAACTCGCCGTTACAGCGCTTATGACGACCTGGCTTCGTAGGCTGCAAAATGGAAGCTGTCCCGTGACGCAACGAAGTGCCAAGCTCTCGTCGCTATTGGCAGCGCTATGCCCAGTCCCTTTGGAGTTGTGGCACGCAGACGTCCTGAATGCAACTGCGCAATGAGCAATATTAGGAGCGCATTTTGTGAAGATAGTCATCCAGTTCACGTCATGGGAGGAGAAACTCGCCGCTGCCGCCCGCTTGTGCGCTCGTGAAAGCTATTCTCAAAGTGACACTGGGGGCGTGTTTGCCTTTGTCGTCAACGTTCCGAGACCCGTGGAGTCAGACGCAATGGCTGACATCGGATCCTGCCCTCTCTTGTCACCGAAAGTTTGCATACAAATGGAAAAAACTCAGAGGTCGACAGTTAAATCGTGGATTGTCTACTTGGCATAAAAGGGTCAAATAGTTTTATTGCAAACAGCACGTCCCCCGCCCCATGGTAATAATTGTCATAAAAATTAATAATAAATGCTTGAGTAATGTGGAGAATGTGTCGGTTTCCCACTGGCTAACGAACCAGTGGTTGGGTGAGCCTGTCGGGAGACTAAGTTTCGAATGTTACTAGTTATGGGGTCCACGATAGGAGCAGACGTGCAGAGTGATGAAGCTGGGTTGACTTACGTGCTTCACTGGTGAGGCATGACATATCCAGCTCTTTGCTCCTGCAGTGTCTTCTCCTCAGCTGTTAATTTATGGCTGTTAATTTTCAAGGAGAGGTTTAGCCTGAGACTGAACTTGCGCTTATTGAAAGCCATTCAATGGCGTATCTGTGTTCGATTGATTAACTTTGTAGCAGACGTATCCATCCCGAATAAGTAGAAGTGGTTGTGTGAGTCCCTATGGTCCGTAGTAAGTAGGCCGTATTTGTAGTAAAGAACATCAGGTTAACAAGGCCTTCACGTATTCATTTCCGGGCACTTGTTGAGAGGCGTTTTCATAATTCCTGGTTATGTTATGCACCTACTATGCTTAGAGTGTTGTTTACGTCCGTCGTGCAGCATGGCTTAGAGATGACAATTTGGATTGTTTGGTTTGAGAATAGAGGTCCTAGAGCAATATAAAGCTGATATCGTTCTGTTGCATTCCGAAGGAGACGAAATTCCACACATTCTACTGTTGCTAGGTTCGGCATTCACTTTATCCCTTCATATGTGGGTTTCCAGGCCAAAGGTAGTGCAGTAAAAGACACCAACACATCCCAACTTTTTCGTCATGAATGGGGAATATAGCTTAATTATTAAAATGCAACTATTCTTGGGTTAAACATTTATATATTGGGGTTTTTGTGTACTCATCCTTTCTGCAGATCTGTCGCAGCTGAAGTCCTAAGTTGTCAGTAACTGTAAAAAATTTTAACTTCAGGAAAGTTAAAATTAGAAATCATCTTGTATTATGTTATTCTAAGTACATTTATTATACTTTCAAAACAGAATTAAAGTATTATTACAAAAAGAGCAGCTACATCCTCACTGCTCAAAAACCAAAACCAGACTGACCCCCTTGCCATCGTATGGGCCACCCTTTATACTTTCTTAACAATTCCGAACAATCCTCGGCATTGTTTAAGTTGAACATTTGATTAATTAATAATGAAACTTCATACATAAAAATGAAAATACATATATAAACGCATGTCTGCTCAGAACAGCAAGTACACTACGACATTAGTACGTGTCTGTTATTTCTTTCGATAATAAACTCTCAAATAAGAAATTACAATAATACATTTATATTTTCTATTAATTACTGGAGACTCCCTTCACGAGAATTATTCCCTTCATTTACAGAGCTTCTACACTTTGAACTGAAATAGATTAAACAGTTATTTTCTCAGTTATAAGTTTTTCTGGATGAGTTACATATTTTGTTTACATGTGCAATCCTGAATTAGACTGGGAATTGTTCATTTAAATAGGCCTCAATGGGCTGTTACGTTTCATGAAGCATGGTCAATTGGGTCGGTATCACTCTTGACACGCTAGTAGCATAGCACTAACACGTGGAAGAACTCAGCGGTAAAGGATGGCGCTTCTGTTTCTTTTATACCCGCTGCTAAGACGAAAATCAACGTAGGACGTTCTAGCTGTTCTGGACAAGACACTATGAGCCAGGTTTAGAGCGCGCAACTGTAGTTTGTGGAAACGCGGCTGATATATCGACGGCCTAGAGAGGGTCAAAATTCAAGCTCTCTGGATTTCCCGACAGCAGAACTCGATCAATGGCATAAGACCATTGAACGAAACCGATATCATTATAACTAGTCAATATAATTCTCCGTCTAGATCTCTATTCATACTTTTATTTCCTATTAAATATACACGATAAAGCGTTTCCGCTACAGCCATAATCAGAATCACATTTAAAATTCCCATACACTGTGTCTCGTCAGTTCATATGTACGCTTGTGCCAAAGACCAGTCTATCGTACAAGTTTTATGAGAACTGGCGAGATATAATGTATGGAGATTTTAAATGTGACTCCGATGATGACTGTGGCCCGAATGATGATTAAAAAATAAATAAAAATATAAATAGCAATCACGACGGACATTTTTTTTGCAATTATCTCTGTTAACCGGCGTTACCATCGGTAGCGGTTTGGTCGGTCGGCCGGTGACTTTTACAGGAAATGTAGAATGTCACAGAACCGACATATTCACAATCTTGGTACCGGGCTGCAGCGCCACTATACCACTGGATGGTCACAACTGCTGGTGCAGTAAAGTGTTCCTGTAACATACTAATGCATATGTTCGTGCATCTGAGATGGACTGACGGGATCGGAGACGATATGAGTACGATGGGACTAACTGGAAGAGAATACATGGACATTCTAAAGATGTAGGCTGCTGGTTAACGAGCCCAAGGAAAGAAAAATTGAAATGTACATCGAACGATAGATGGGACAGTCCTTAGAGCTTAGCATCGCCGAAAATCGGGAGAACATCCTGTAAAGAAGATCGTGGCGCTCCAGAATCAGATTCGTTCGAGCCCAGGCAACAGTAGGGGCTTCTCAGTGTTACGAAAGTATCTCTTAGTGTATAATCAAGTTTACGCTGCGATTACAAGCCGAGCGCTTACGGCAGAATTGTCGTGTTGTGCAGCGTCGAACCAGCGTCGTAAGAGAATGGAGGAGACGCTACAAAAGCAGGCGAAAGTCCAAGCAAGAAGACTGTGGACGCTTAAGATTGTACAGCCGAAAACATCTATCAAGAATATGTTATGCGAGAGGAAAACGACTACTAAAGCAGAAGGCAGCACACACGAAGGTAGAAAATAAAATAATGCGAATGAACATAAGAAACTAGTAACTGGTAGCCCAGACAGTACTAGGAGTTTGTGGGTGACTGTCGTATAGAAGTGAGGAAGAAGAAAAATCAGAGCTGCAACATCAGAGTCCACAGTAAAGGAAGGGAGAGAGGTCTTCGCCGGTTATGAAGGATTACGTAGGAAAAAAAAAAGTGAGCTCAAGAATATCATCAAAGAAGGCCTTAGATCAGTATGCAGGGGCGACAGTATAAAATATCATTTGGACTCGATGGATAACTACCGAACAGGAATGAAATTATTCCGACAATAACATCCACTTTTCAGTCCATCAGAGTAGCAGAGAAGAAGGTGATCAAGCTACCTCTTCCATAAGCTGCAGAAAAGACATTAAAGAATGACAGCAGGTGATGGGGTTTAAGATCAACTCTGTACACCAATATACGATCAGAAACTCAGATACCGGGAAACTGTGGCCGTTGCCAATTTATTACGTGCCGGGAGGTACAAAACAGGATTGGAGCTTTGTTGTCAAGTAAGTAATATACACGAAAACTGTGAGTGAAGATTACATTTAGAGAGAGCGCCCATCACATTGCAAAACTACCAGAGGTGGAGCAACACAATGAACTACCGTTGGATGCTGACTAGATGTATAAAATGCTGAGGGAAAATGAGAGAAGAGAATTTAGACCTCCAGACAACACGCCAGCAAACGTGCAGAATATAAAGGTAACTCACCGGTGACTTGGAATGGCAACAACGAATACCGCGGGCCTTAAGAACTTAAAAGACGACAGCAAACGAGAATAACGGACCGGCACTTTGACAGTCCACTGTAAGGAATATCAACAAACAAGAGGTACGAAAGCCACGATCGCAACCATAAGTGAGAAAATACGACAGACAAAATACAAACCAGGGGAAGAACAGCGAGCAACAAGGGGGCAGAAGGATGTACTCCGAAACGGTGAAAGAACAGGAAAAAGGCCTTTAGAGGAACGTATCTTTCTGGAACCCGACAACCAAAATTTTGGGCTCATCTCTTCCATAGCAACATGTCGACAAATCACTGACTGCTGGGCCTATGACCAGACTCTTAGTGCTGGTTGCAAGCATTAACGTTACTATCGACCGAGTATAAATGACGCATCAGATTGCGAGAGAGCTAAATCTTTGCATACGATATGTCAACTGAATCCCTATAAGAGTAACGAACTCCAGGACTTTGTAGCACAGCACAAAATTAATAACATCCCTACATTGGAAACTTATCTCGACACACAGAAACATACAAGCTACGAACATGAATGGATACCGATATGATAGAGCAATTTTAAGAGGAGGCTGGACGGCGATATTTGTGAGAAAAAACCGGTTCACTAGGAAGAACGAATGCTGCAGTTACAGCATCTGGAAGCAGCAATAATAACACTCTTCACAAAAACGGAATAGGTAGCCTTCGTTACAACCCGCAAGCCATTGCACAGCTGATGAGACAAGAAATATAGTTCACAACTGTGACGAAGTGTGCAACTTTTGTCAGGTTCAGAATGTCATATACGGTGTTTAAAACTGATGCACGACTTTTTTCCCTGTTTTCCTCTATAGTCCCGGTTGCGCCGCCCTTCATGTTCTAAGGGCTCCACATTAGCGATGGAGGTTGTCACTGAAACTACCGGTTTTCGGTTACATGGGCGTTTTCCACGCCGGATTCAGCTGACTGTTAAAACCGCCCAAAATAATCGCTTCTACAATAAGCGATTTTCAGTTTTTTATTCCAGTTGTTTCCTGTAATAAACACATAAAAGAAAGGAAGATTGAAAAATTTTGACTCTCTCGCCTTCAAGATACATAATATCAAAATATTAAATTAAGTAGACAGTCCGTCCACCGTTTACTGATTTCATCGAAAAGTGATAAGTGGCTGGATACTACAAAAAATCACCAGTATTCGCCTATTCATTCTAACTTTTTGAAACTCTGCTAAAAATTGTGTTGTAATCGAGGATCATATCACTATTTGGGCACTACGAGTCGTCAGTGCTAAAGGGTGAAACCTGAGGTTGAAAAGTTGTTTTTCGTGTTAATTTGTCGCTTTTCAAGGGCTACAAGCAGAGAAAAGCATATTATGTAGACACAGGCAGCAAACCAGCTACTTTTATTTTTATTGTATGCCATGAATGAATTCTTGTTAAGTTTTAATTTATCACCGTTACCATAATTTCCTTCTTCGTTTATTATTTCATAGAAACGACGGACAAATCTTTATTCCTTTAAAGGAAATGCAACTTTATCCCTCATTACTTAGTCACTTTGTACACGTAGACGTGTACGTTAAGCAGCAACACATGGTAACAGGGACAGTACTGACACATCAGTGCAGTGCCAATTCTTATGTCATGTGAATAGTCTCGTTTCTGTCGGCATTGATATTAAAATAGCACAGAACACTTTTTCCATTTTCTACAAAAACGCAATATTTCAAACATATGCGAATTTTCAGATTAAAATTTATTCCTTTTTAAAAATTATTTATTTAAAAACGATAAATTTTAGCTCTGCTGCTATGATTAATTGATATTTCGGTTTTCTTACTCACTTATTAATGGAGAGTACTCTTGTCATAACTGAGACCGAACAAATACCGAAAAATACCGGTGATACTGATTAAAATACTGTATCGGTTTTAAACGATCGGTTTTTTCCCGGTCCTACCTCACGTCTCTTGGGATGTCCGGTTCTTCACATAGGGAAGGCCTGTCGCCTCAATCTTCCTAGATCGCTCTGCAAGAATCTGTGAAATCTAACCAGTGGGTGCAACCACAACGGAGGGGTATCTGCTGAGAGGCCAGACAAACGTGTGGTTCCTGAAGAAGGGCAGCAGCCTTTTCAGTAGTTGCAGGGGCAAAAGGTCTGGATGATTGACTTAACTGGCCTTGTAACACTAACCAAAACGGCCTTGCAGTGTTGGTACTACGGACGGCTCTAAGCAAGGAGAGACTAAAGCCGTAATTTTTGCCGAGACAATGAACTTTTACTGTATGGTTAAATGATGATGGCGTCCTCTTGGGTAAAATATTCGGGAGGTAAAATAGTCCCCAATTCGGATCTCCGGGAGGGGACTACTCACGAGGACGACATTATCAGGAGAAAGAAAACAGGCGCTCTAAGGATCGGAGCGTGGAATGTCAGACCCCTTAATCGGGCAGGTAGGTTAGCAAATATAAAAAGGAAAATGGACAGGTTAAAATTAGATATACTGGAAAGTTAGATATAGTGGGAATATAGTGAAGTTCGATGGCAGGAGGAATAAGACTTCTGGTCAGGTTAATACAGGGTTATAAATACAAAATCAAATAGGGGTAATGCAGGAATAGGTTTAACAATGAATAAAAAAAATAGGAGTGTGGGTAAGCTACAACGAACAGCGTAGTGAACGCATTATTGTGGCCAAGATAGACACGAAGCCGACGCATAGCACAGCAGTACAAGTTTATATGCCAACTAGCTCCGCAGATGACGAAGAGATTGATGAAATGTATGATGAGATAAGAGAAATTATTCAGATAGTGAAGAGAGACGAAAATTTAATGATCACGGGTGACTGGAATTCAATAGTGAGGAAAGGAAGAGAAGGAAACGTAGTAAGTGAATATGGAATGGAGGTAAGAAATAAAAGAGGAAACCGCCTGGTAGAATCCTGCGCAGAGCATAACTTACTCATAGCTTTCACTTGGTTCAAGAATCATAAAAGAAGGTTGTGTACATGGATTTGTATACATGGAAGAGGCCTAGGAGTACTGGAAGGTTTCAGGTAGATTATATAATGGCAAGATAGAGATATAGGATCCAGGTTTTAAATTGTAAGAAATATCCAGGGGCAGATGAGGACTCTGACCACAATGTATTGGTTATGAACTGTAGATTAAAACTGAAGAAACTGCAGAAAGGTGGGAGTTTAAGGAGATGGGACCTAGATCAATTGACAGAACCAGAGGGTGTAGAGAGTTTCAAGTAGAGCATTAGGGAACGATTGAGAGGAATGGGGAAAAGAAACAGAACAGAAGAAGAACGTGTAGCTCTGAGGGATGAAAAAGTGAAGGCAGCAGAGGATAAAGTACGTAAAAAGACAAGGGCTAGTAGAAATTCTTGGGTAACAGAATATATATTGAATTTACTTGATGAAAGGAGAAAATATATAAATGCAGTAAATGAAGCAGGCAAAAAGGAATACAAATGTCTCAAAAATGAGATCGACAGGAAGGGCCGAATGGCTAAGCAGGGATGGCTTAATGACAAATGTAAGGATGTAGAGGCATTTCTCACTAGGAGTAAGATAGATACTGCGTACAGGAAAATTAAAGAGACCTTTGGAGAAAAGAGAAACACTTGTATGAAGATCAATTGCTCAGATGGAAACCCAGTTCTAAGAAAATAAGTGAAAGCAGAAAGGTGGAAGGACTATATAGAGGGTCTGTAGATGGGTAACGTACTTGAGGACAATATTATGGAAATGGAAGAGAATGTAGATTAAGTTGAAATGGGAAATATGATACTGCGTGAAGAGTTTGACAGAGCACTGAAAGACCTAGGTCGAAACAAGGCCCCGGGAGTGGACAACATTCTATTAGAACTACTGATAGCCTTGGGAGATCCAGCCCTGACAAAACTCTACCACCTGGCGAGCAAGATATATGAGACAGGCGAAATACCCTCAGACTTCAAGAATAATTTAATAATTCCAATCTCAAAGAAAACACGTGTTGACAGATGTGAAAATTACCGAACTGTCTGTTTAATAAGTCATTGCTGCAAAATACTGAGCCGGCCGCAGTGGTCTCGCGGTTCTAGGCGCGCAGTCCGGAACCGTGCGACTGCTACGGTCGCAGGTTTGAATCCTGCCTCGGGCATGGATGTGTGTGATGTCCTTAGGTTAGTTAGGTTTAAGTAGTTCTAAGTTCTAGGGGACTGATGACCACAGCTGTTAAGTCCCATAGTGCTCCGAGCCATTTGAACCAAAATACTGACGCGAATTCTTTGTAGACGAATGGAAAAGCTGGTAGAAGCCGACCTCGGGGACGATCAGTTTGGATTCCGTAGAAATGTTGGAACACTTGAGGTAATACAGACTCTTCGACTTATCTCAGAAAATAGATTGAGGAAAGGCAAACCTACGTTTCTAGTATTTGTAGACTTAGAGAAAGCCATTGACAATGTTGACTGGAATAGTCTCTCTCAAATTCTGAAGGTGGTAGGCGTAAAAGACAGGGAGCGAAAGGATATTTACAATTTGTACAGAAACCAGATGGCAATTATAAGAGTCGAGGGGCATGAAAAGGAAGCAGTGGTTGGGAAGGGAGTGAGACAGGGTTGTAGCCTTTCCACGATGTTATTTAATCTGTATATTGAGCAAGCAGTAAAGGAAACAAAAGAAAAGTTAGTAGTAGGAATTGAAATCCACGGAGAAGAAATAAAGACTTTGAGGTTCGCCGACGACGAAATTTTATCAGAGACAGCAAAGGACCTGGAAGAGCAGTTGAACGGAATGGACAGTGTTTTGAAAAGGGGATATAAGATTAACTTCAACAAAAGCAAAACGAGGATAATGGCACGTAGTCGAATTAAGTCGGGTGATACTGAGGGAATTAGATTAGGAAATGAGTAGTAGGTGAGTTTTGCTATTTGGGGAGCAAAATAACTGATGATGGTCAAAGTAGAGAGGATGTAAAATGTAGACTGGCAATGGCAAGGAAAGCGCTTCTGAAGAAGAGAAATTTGTTAACATCGAGTATAGATTTAAGTGTCAGGGTGTAGTTTCTGAAAGTATTTGTATGGAGTGTAGCCATGTACGGAAGTGAAACATTGACGATAAATAGTTTTAACAAGAAGAGAATAGAAGCTTTCGAAATGTGGTGTTACAGAGGATTGCTGAAGATTAGATGGGTAGAGCACATAACTAATGAGGAGGTGCTGAACAGAATTGGGTAGAAGAGAAATTTGAGGCAAAACTTGACTAGAAAAAGGGATCGGTTGTTAGGACATGTTCTGAGGCATCAAAGCATAACCAATTTAGAATTGGAGGGCAGCGTGGAGGGTGAAAATCGTAGAGGGAGACCAAGAGATGAATACACTAACCAGATTCAGAACGATGTAGGTTGCATTAGGTACTGGGAGATGAAGCAGCTTGCACAGGATAGAGTAGCATGGAGAACTGCATCAAACCAGCCTCAGGACTGAAGACCACCATAAAAACAACAACAACAACAGCAGTACTGCAAAAATTTACCTGTAAACAAACAAAAAATAGGTAATGTGACTTTGATTTATTGTGAAAATTAAAGTTTTATGTTCGCCTCTTATTTGCCTTCTTCTTTACATTTATTTAAAATCTGATTTATAACTTGATAAGGATAGAAGCTGAAGAAGAATTAAAATTTGTGCACCATCCAGGATTTGACCCCAAGTTTGTTGCTTAGTAGGCAGATCATAGTAGCATTGTGACTATCACACCTACAAGGACTACCTAGTACAATGGCCTCCCTAACACAATCTTCAGGTGACACCTTCAGCCAAATTTCCGTTTCATAATCATAAATCTGAGAGTCACATATCACCAGGCGAGTAAGATTCCATCTGATCAATAGACCGTCTACACCTGAAGTACAGGAGGGATTGTTCTGTTACTTACAAAACTGGGTTTCTATTTGAGTATGCATTACTGATGATTTAAGAAGGGGCAAACTGGCTGAAGGTATGAACTGAAGTTTTTTAAGTAAGGCAGTCGACTAGGGTAGCCCATGCAGATGTAGTAGCCATAATGTTATGGTGGTGTAGTGGGTAGCACACGTGCCTAGTAAGTAGAAGGTTTCAAGTCCTGGCCGCGCCCCAAATTTTAATTCAGTTGTTCAGCTTCTGTCCTTATCGAAGACAAAATTGAGACTCGTATGTAATTTTATCAGAGCAATATCCTCGTAACTTGATGTTACAGAGAGTAAGTGTCTAATTGTATGTTATGTAAATTTTAATTGCGTTTTACTGTTTTATTTAGTGATTACGTGTAATGTTGTATTAAACTGATCTGCGGATGAATAAACAACTAATTAAAAGAATGGAGTCATCGATACACTATCTGATCAGAGGTATACCGGCACCCGTTAGTTATCTTTAATATAGTGTGAGTCCACGCTTGGTCTTTACGACAGCTTGAACTTCGCTGGGAGACTTTCAGTGAGATGTCTGAATGTCTGTGGAAGAATGCCAGATCATTCTTCCTCAAGAGCTGAGAACAGAGTAGATAGTGATGTGGGACGACGGAGTCTTGGGCGAAGTCTATACTGTAACTCATGCCAAAGGTACTCCCCTGTGTTCATGTCAGTCCCTATTCAGGAATATTACTATGGGCGTACAAGCGCTCCTCAGACGCTGCTTTATGACAGGGTGTCTTGCTGATACAGACTGTTGTGTCGCTACTGTGGGAGCCTGTGTCGGTGCTGACTTCCACAGTGGTCAGCACCGATACAAG
This sequence comes from Schistocerca serialis cubense, assembly GCF_023864345.2. Taxonomy (NCBI): domain Eukaryota; kingdom Metazoa; phylum Arthropoda; class Insecta; order Orthoptera; family Acrididae; genus Schistocerca; species Schistocerca serialis. Next base: position 333,749,077 of record NC_064639.1, on the reverse strand, counting down.
CAAGGAAGGTGAGAAGTTGCGATAGCTGGTAGCAGGAATCCAAAATAAGCTCTACACTAAAATTTAAAATTAAAGAAAATAAAAATAGCTCCTCTTTATGAAGTGACTTCCTGTGTCTCCTACTTGTTAGTACTTTACCCACAATTACCACTCCCAGAACGTGCGGTGAGTATCGTGTTCCTAATACTCAGCACTGGTGCTTTCGAAGTCTGCGACCGAACTGGGAGTAGTAATAGTGGCTAAAATACATGCAAGTAGGAGGCACGGGAAGCCACATCATAGAGAGAAGTTATGTTTATGTTCTTTTTAGGAATAAAGTGTTATATTACCGTTAAAGCTATTCCTGCTACCTCCAATCGCAACTTCTCACCCTCCCTGTTTGTGTCGGTGCTGACTCCCACAGTAGCCAACACTCCAAACAATGATAGTCCCCGAATTGTTCCCCTGCTGTGCCCAACACAATGCCGTGAAATGTTGCTGTCCTTCCACACTTAGCGTTTTCGTTCAAGCGAAATTACGGGGCTACGTCCTAACTAGGAGAAATACCCCCATCCCGTAGCATCGTACCTCGTATGATCCATCGTAGGCCACTGTTGACATTATGCACGAGTACAGGTGAACTCTTTCATCAGACTGCCACAAAATATAGGCTGATTCATCACTCCAAATCAGTTGATTCCAGCCATCCTTTGTCCGATAGTGGCGCTCTATACACCACCTCAAGCGTCGTAGAACATTCACTACACAAGCGTGCGGCTTATGAGGAGCTGCTCCACCATTATACCCAAGTCCTTTTAACTCCATACGCATCATCATTGTACTGGCAGAATTTCCAGCAGCATTTTGGAACGCACGAGTGATCCCTTCCTTTAAATCCAAGCGATTTTTTTCAGCCGCCTTCCGCAATATTCGACGCTCCCTTTCTGAAAAAATGGCTCTGAGCACTATGGGGCTTAACTTCTGACGTCATAAGTCCCTTAGAACTTAGAACTATTTAAACGTAACTGACCTTAGGACATCACACACACCCATGCCCGAGGCAGGATTCGAACCTGCGACCGTAGCGGTCGTCCCTTTCTGACAGTACAAGAAGTATACCTGATCTTGGTATAGCTATGGCTGCCACTTCGCGTTTCCACTGCACAATCAAATCACCAACAGTCGACTAGGGCAGCTTTGGAAGAGCTGAAATGTTCCCTGATGGATTAGTTAGGGCACATGAGATGACTTATCTACGTTCAAAGTCCCTGAACTCTCCTGACCACCACCTTTCATTCTGGCAGGTGTGCCTAAATCTTGTCGTCAATTCTGCGTTACATAGGGACGTCCAGGTTCTTTGGATCAGGTAGTGTAGGTGACGTGATGATCAGCCCAAATAGTCGCGAGCCTTAGCACACCGCTTCCGGGATGCATGGACTCCGGGTTGAATTCCCAGGGCGGATTAACGACGAAGGACGTTGTGCCGACCAGCCTGGATATGGTTTTTAGGTCGTTTCCCACAACCGACTACGTGACTATTGGGTTAGTACCCACTTACCGCCTCAGTCACACGATCCACAAACATTTTGAAACGATTGCGCAGTTCCACAACTCAGAGAATTTGTGCACACAATTTCCGACCCGAGGAGTGAGACGGGAGGGTTGGCGATAGAAAGGGCAATTGACCGTTCTCTGCCCCAAGCATCGATAAATGCTATAAGGAGCGACCAAAATGCTTCTGTTTGAGGCCGTTGCTGCGGCGTATATGAAACGTAGCGCGATTCCGATGTGGGATATAAGCACCGCCATGTAAGGAAGGGATTCGTGTGGCATTCGTAGCCGGCCGAAGTGGCCGTGCGGTTAAAGGCGCTGCAGTCTGGAACCGCGAGGCCGCTACGGTCGCAGGTTCGAATCCTGCCTCGGGCATGGATGTTTGTGATGTCCTTAGGTTAGTTAGGTTTAACTAGTTCTAAGTTCTAGGGGACTAATGACCTCAGCAGTTGAATCCCATAGTGCTCAGAGCCATTTGAACCATTTGGCATGCGGAAACGTGAATTTGGTGACGTTATTACCCTGTGTTTCCAAGCAGGACCAACATGCTGTTGTTCTTATCTTGGCTGCCGAAGGACAAACACCTGTAGACATCCATCGGATAATGAAGACTGTTTATGGGGCAGAGTGTCTCTCGAAAACCATCATTACGGAATGTGGCTCTAAGATCCGTGATAGCCGTGGTTTGATACAAGAAGCCGGTCGATGGTGACGCAGAAGTTACACAAAATGAAGTGGGCGACGCCCGATCACCTGCCCTAAGAACCTATTCTCTCTCTATGCGATTATCACGCCTTCAGTCCCTTAAAAAAGTCCTCGAAGGGTCGACGATTCCTGCCGGACGAGGATGTGCTGCTGCAAGCAGTTACGGACTTCTTCATGCAGAAGGACACGGTGTTTTACCAAACGAGTATTTTCAATTTGGTGCGTGGGTGGGATGGTTACCTCAGTGCAGACGGACATTCTTCCTGCTTGACATACGGACAGTGGACTGTACGACATTCGAACGGAAACTTTTCGATCACCCGTATATACAATGAACATGCCGACCGCGTGAAAATTAGTGATAGAGGCCCAGGAACCGCGAAGTTGTGAAAATTGGACGCAAATTGGTATTCACGAAGGTGTCATAGTAAAATGCAAAACTGTTGGCTTTGGCGGCCAATGGATGAATGTGTGATACTGCAGCGCAAGTTAACCGCGCAGCTGGCGAGGACAGGAAACAGGGGACTCGTCGATACCAGGGCATAAAGCCTTTAGATATTTGATCCCGTGTTCTGAGCTAGATAGTATTTATGCCTCACAGACAGGTGATTTGACAATATACGCAGATGTGAGCATTTGAAATAGGACGTATAGGTATGCTCAAAGCAGCTCGTTGATGTAATCGGTGAATCACTCAGCATTTGAATAGGGGCGAGATGCCACTATTCGACGATGCTGGCAGGAATGGGTGAAACATGGCCAAACGGAGCATCGAGAAGGAAGTTGTCGAACTACAGAGACGACAGAATTTGATTACCGAGCAATTGACATAGACGCACTCAGAGCCCCGGATTCATCATTATTACCTACCAGGCGTCAAGCCAATGCTTCTGTGACCACAAGGACCACTAATATGTGGCTCTCAGATAGGTGATTGAGCTCAAAGCGTCCCTAGCGCCGACGATCATTGACCTCCGTGTACCATTACATCTACATCTACATCCATATTCCGCAAGCCACCTGATGGTGTGTGGAGGAGGGTACCTTGAGTACCTATATCGGTTCTCCCCTTTATTCTAGTCTCGTATTGTTCGTGGAAAGAAAGATTGTCGGTATGCCTCTGTGTGGGCTCTAATCTTTCCGATTTCATCCTCGTGGTCTCTACCCGAGGTATACTGCTTGACTCCTCAGTGAAGGTATGTTCTCGAAACTTCAGCAAAAGCCTGTGCCGAGCTACTGAGCGTCTCTCTTGCAGAGTCTTCCACTGGAGTTTATCTATCATCTCCGTAACGCTTTCGAGATTACTCAATGATCCTGTAACGAAGCGCGCTGCTCGCCCTTGGATCTTCTCTATATCTTCTATCAGCCCTATCTGGTACGGATCCCATACTGGTGAGCAGAATTCAAGCAGTGGGTGAACAAGTGTACTGTAACCTACTTCCTTTGTTTTCGGACTGCATTTCCTTAGGATTCTTCCAATGAATCTCAGTCTGGCATCTGCTTTACCGACGATTAATTTTATATGGTCATTCCATTTTAAATCACTCCTAGTGCCTACTACCAGATAATTTATGGAATTAACTGCTTCCAGTTGCTGACGTGCTATATTGTAGCTAAACGATAAAGGATCTTTGTTTTTATGTATTCGCCGCACATTACACTTGTCTACATTGAGATTCAATTGCCATTCCCTGCACCATGCGTCAATTCGTTGCATATCCTCCTGCATTTCAGTATAATTTTCCATTGTTACAACATCTCGATATCCTACAGCATCATCCGCAAAAAGTCTCAGTGAACATCCGATGTTATCCACAAGGTAATTTATGTATATTGTGTATAGCGACGGACCTACGACACTCCCCCGCGGCACACCTGAAAACACTCTTACTTCGGAAGACTTCTCTCCATTGAGAATCACATGCTGCGTTCTGTCATCTAGAAACTTTTCAATCCAGTAACACAATTGGTTCAAATGGTTCAAATGGCTCTGAGCACTATGGGACTTAACATCTGAGGTCATCAGTCCCCTATAACTTAGAACTACTTAAACCTAACTAACCTAAGGACATCACACACATCCATGCCCGAGGCAGGATTCGAACCTGCGACCGCAGCAGGCGCGCTTCCGGACTGAGCTCCTAGAACACAATTGATCTGATAGTTCACATGCTCTTACTTTGTTCATTAAACGACTGTGTGGAACTGTATCAAACGCCTTGCGGAAGTCAAGAAACACGGCATCTACCTGGGAACCCGTGTCTTTGGCTCTCTGAGTCTCGTGGACGAATAGCGCGAGCTGGGTTTCACACGATCGTCTTTTTCGAAACCCATGCTGATTCCTACAGAGTAGATTTCTAGTTTCCAGAAAAGTCATTATACGCGAACATAATACGTGTTCCAAAATTCTACAACTGATCGACATTAGAGATATAGGTCTATAGTTCTGCACATCTGTTCGACGCCCCTTCTTGAAAACAGGGATGACCTGTGCCTTTTTCCAATCTTTTGGAACGCCACGCTCTTCTAGAGACCTACGGTGCACCGCTGCAAGATGAGGGGCAAGTTCCTTCGCGTACTCTGTGTAAAATCAAACTGGTATCCCATCAGGTCTAGCGGCCTTTCCTCTTTTGAGCGATTTTAATTGTTTTTATATCCCTCTGTCATCTATTTCGATATCTACAATTTTGTCATTTGTGCGACAATCTAGAAAAGGAACTACAGTGCAGTCTTCTTCTTTGAAACAGCTTTGGCATAAGACATTTAGTATTTCGGCCTTTAGTCTGTCATCCTTTGTTTGAGTACCATTTCGGCCACAGAGTGTCTGGACGTTTTGTTTTGATCCACCTACCGCTTTGATATAAGACCAAAATTTCTTACGATTTTCTGCCAAGTCAGTACATAGAACTTCACTTTCGAATTCATTGAACGCCTCTCGCATAGCCCTCCTCACACTACATTTCGCTTTGCGTAATTTTTGTTTGTCTTCAAGGCTTTGGCTATGTTTATGTTTGCTGTGAAGTTCCCTTTGCTTCCGTAGCAGTTTTCTAAGTCGGTTGTTGAACCACAGTGGCTCCTTTCCATCTCTTACGATCTTGCTTGGCACATACTCATCTAATGCATATTGTACGAAGGTTTTGAACTTTGTCCACTGATCCTCAACACTATCTGTAGTTTCGTGTTGAGCCGTCAAGTTCTCGGAAATCTGCTTTATGTCACTTTTGCTAAACAGAAAAGTCTTCCTACCTCTTTTAATATTTCTATATACGGTTGAAATCATCGATGCAGTAACCGCTTTATGATCGCTGATTCCCTGTTCTGCGTTAACTGTTTCAAATAGTTCGGGTCTGTTTGTCACCAGAAGGTCTAATTTGTTATTGCCACGAGTCGGTTCTCTGTTTAACTGCTCAAGGTAGTTTTCAGATAAGGCACTTAGAAAAATTTCACTGGATTCTTTGTCCCTGCCACCCGCTGTAAACGTTTGAGTTTCCCAGTCTATATCTGGCAAATTAAAATCTCCACCCAGAACTATAACATGGTCTGGAAATCTACTCGAAATCGACTTCGCCAGAAGATGATGAGTATGTCACTCGTCGAAACGTCGCAGTTTGAAGACACCGCCACCCGGCTGGAAGCCCGAGAACTCTTCGCCAGCTGTATACGCCGGGAAAGCATACATTCACATCTACGCGAAATATTTTCCAAATTTTCCTTCAGGTGCTCTGCCACAAGAGGTGCTGAGCCAGGGGGCCTGTAGAGACATCCAATCACCATGTTTGAGCCTGCTTTAACAGTGACCTTCACCCAAATTACTTCACATTTCGGATCTCCGTCAATTTCCTTCGATACTATTGCACTTTTTATCGCTATAAACACGCTTCCTCCAGCCTTTCTCTGCGGTATACATTCAAATCTGAGTTTAGAATTTTATTACTGTTTGCATCTGGTTTCAGCCAACCTTCCGTCCCCAGTACTATGTGGGCATTGTGACCGTTTATTAATGAGAGCAGTTCTGGGACCTTTCTATAGACGCTCCAGGAGTTTACTTTTACCGCATTGTTATTGTTATTCCCTGTTGCGTTTTGCCTACTGCTACCTTGTCGCGTGTCAGGAGGCGTCTTGTCTGGCCTAGGGAGGGAATTCTCTAACTTAAAAAACCCACATGTGAACTCCACAAGTACTCCGCTACCCTTGTAGCCGCTTCCTGCGTGTAGTACACGCCTGACCTATTCAGGGGGACCCTACATTTCTCCATCCGATAGAGGAGGTAGAGAAATTTGCATCCCAGATCTCCGCAGAATCGCTTGAGCCTCTGGTTTAAGCCTTCCAGAGGACCGCGATCGGTTCTGGGAACGATACTACAAATAGTTAGCTCAAATACCACACTGCGAGCGAGGCTTGCCGCCTTCACCAACTCCACCAATCGCCTGTATGAACTGAGGATGACCTCTGAACCCAGACGGCAGGAGTCATTGGTGCCGACATGAACAACAATTTGCAGTCGGGTTCACCCAGTGCTCTCTATCGCCGTCGCTGGGTCTCCTCCACATCTCAGATGAGACCCCCTGGCAAGCAGACAGAGTGAACACTGGCCTTCTCCCCCGACCTTTCCGCTATTTCCCTAAGGGGCTCCATCACCCGCCTAACATTGGAGCTCCCAAACACTAATAAACCCCTCCCCCCGTGTGTCTGCTCGGACCTTGCTGAAGGAGCAGCCACATGTCCACTCACAGTCAGAGCGGGCGATGACACACGGCCAGCCTCGACATTGACCCTCCGGCGACGCGATCGCCACTGAACCCGCCACTCCCCTTGGGGAGAGGGTGGCCCAGCCGCGCCCGGTACCCGTGAAGATGGCTCGACAGCAGGGACCGTGGATGACGCATGTAACACCTGGGGTGTACCATGCGACGCACCTGACTCCCCACTGCCGCTACACTCCGAGGCAGCAGCCTGAAGTTCGCGAACAGTGGCCAGCTCCTCCTGCGACCGTACACAGCAGTCACACATCTTATCCAGTCTAAGAAATCAACAAACAGTTTACTGTAGAGAGTTAATCAGCTTTTAACTAGACAGCTAATTCACTAAAGGCGGCTGATAGCTGACTAAACTGTGGTTACTAGACACTTCTTGTTGGAAACAATGAAAATAAGCACTAAATCTCTCGGGACTGTATTCAAAACAAACACGAAATCTATGGAAAACTATTACTAGTACATTAAGCTCGTTCTTAGTAGTGTCGGGTTCATTCTCATGGACTGGAATAGAATTGTCTTTAGTGATGAGTCTTTGATCCAATTGAGCCCCGATGACTAGCGAAGACCTGTCTGGGTACACTACAGACAGTGGTGGGATACCAACCCAACTGCCACTCAGCCCGACAACCAGGGCTGATAGTCTGGGGTGGGTTTCTTCTCATAGCAGGATCCCATTGGTTGTCATTCACGGCTCCCCTACATAGCACAGCGGTACGTCGACGATATTCTACTCCTCGTTTTGTTGACCTTCTTGACAAGCGATCCTGGGCTTACGTTTCGGCAAGATATCACCGCCCACACACCGTGAGATTTTCTGCTACTTGCCTTCGTGCTTGCCAACCCCTTCCTTAGCCAGCAAGGTTGCCGGATCTCTCCCCTTTTGAGAACTTTTCTAGCACTATGGGCAGGGCCCTCCAGTCAGCTCGGGATATTGTCGATCAAACATGCCAACTGGCACGATATCTCTCAAGAGGATCAGTCAGTGCTTGCATAAGGGCCAGAGGTGGACTGACGCGATATTGACTTGCTCAGTTCGTAGACCCATTTCTCTTGAATAAATCATCCTTTTTTTTTTTTTTTTTGGTTTTCCATACAGGTACATGATATCTACCGATATCCGTCCCATTTGGATAATTCTTGAGTGGTGGGTCGTTTTCTTGCCTTGAGGTGTATGACAGCAAGCAGGCCGCGAGAAATGGCCGCGCGGTTTAGGGTGCCATGTTATGAACTGCGCGGCCCCTCCCGCCGGAGGTTCAAGTCTTCCCTCGGGGACGGGTGTATGTGTTGTCCTTAGCATAAGTTAGTTTAAGTAGTGTGTAAGTCTAGGGACCGATGACCTCAGCAGTTTGGTCCCTTAGGAATTCACACACCTTTGAACCTTTTGACAGTAAGCAGATATCTGAGACTTTTGACCACTTACTGCAGTCTTCTCTGATGTATGTAGACGAACTTTATTGGACGTGTAGGTTTTCCACATAAAAATAAATCCCTTGTACACGAAGTATAAAACCTCTGAGCAGTGCCATTATAACGCAGTCCGCAAGAGCTGGGCCCCTGGTAGAGAGTGAGCTGCGGCCCCTTGCGGAAGTGTTGGCTTTGGCTGAAGACCCCGCGTGTCAAGAACATGCTCGCTGCGCCGTCTTTGCCATTACAGCTGGCGACCTACGAACGTGTACTTTAGGGCCCGTTATTTCCTTTGGATAAATAGACGCCGCTCAGCGGGTATCGCGGCGCGGTCCTGCGGTTTCGGAACACGTATTTCCACGGAAAGCCAAACTACTTATTTTCTGCGCGTATCAGCGCACTGGGTGCGCGGGCGCGCGGTCTGCCGGTAACCGAAGACGGCGGCGGTGACCCCCGAGTGCAGCCGGGCGCAAATTACAGGTGTCAGCGGCGCGAAATCGGAGGGAGAAACCGCAGGCCGTGGCCGTAACGAGTTGCTAAACCTCCTCAAGAGAAACGTAAGACTCGCCGCCTCGTCCGCGACGGCGACCGCCACTTTGATATTGATTTTCTCTTGACCGTGCCGGTGCTGCTACACACACACACACATATGAAGCTGCGTCGGCGAGGCACGAATCTCAAAAAGGCTGTTTGCGAACGTCTCCCCACTCTTTCGCGGCGAGTGCAGTGGTGGGGGTAATCGGGATGCAAGACGCAGCCGCGCTCACACTGCTGATGCGCGTCCGTTTTCCGGAAAGGTTACTGCCGTACCGAAGGGCAGAATTAGGAAGTGTTGTCATTGACCTGTGCTGAGGCGTTTTTCCCGTCTCTCGTAGACTGATGGGGCCAGGAGTACGAACGTCTGACACAGGCGTGCCAATTGAATCCGCGGTGCACTCCACTGGAATAACAGATATATTGTACGACATCATAACTACTGCCCAAAATGAATGTGAAACGATTAGACGAAATGAAAATGGTGCAAATGAGGTATAAAATTAACGATTTGTGATACTAAATAAATACTAAATAAACTGAAACACATCTCTTCAATGTTTGGTGTTGCTGCCGGTAACTACAACAATTTTCCAATATTTTAGTTATTTCCTCCCACAGAGGTTCCCACCTGGATTGATATTTTGAGCCTGGACGTATATTCTGAGCTCCGGAAGCACTGAACTTCTAGTATAGAAAAGAGAAGACTATGTGATAGATCTTTACAACAGGAGCAGTACATGAGGTCATATAGAACCTATACTAGAGGAAGAGGTAAAAGAGACGCTGAAAAAGGCAAGAAATGGAGACGCAAGTGGACCAGGAGGAGTTGTGATGGAACTGTGGAAATATGGTAACCCACAAATTCTGAGACTTACATATAAATTGTTCAGTCAGATTGTGGAGGGAGAGGAAACACCAACAGCGTTTCACGTATCATTTTTATCTGCTATCTACAGAAAACGAAACAAGAAGCACCCAAATAATTATAAGAGAATTAGTGTTATGACTTCTATCCGCAGGCTTTTTAGCACTTTACTGAGGAACATGTTGGAAAATGAGACTGAGGGAAAGATGCGAGAGCAACAGGCAAGCTTTACAGTTGGACGATCTTGCTCAAAAATGGTTCAAATGGTTCTGAGCACTATGCGACTTAACTTCTGACGTCATCAGGCGCCTAGAGCTTAGAACTAATTAAACCTAACTAACCTAAGGACATCACAGACATCCATGCCCGAGGCAGGATTCGAACCTGTGACCGTAGCGGTCACGCGGTTCCAGACTGAAGCGTCTAAACCGCACGGCCACACAGGCCGGCGACGATCTCGTATGGATCATATTATTAGGATCAGACAACTAAGTGAGAAGTTCCATTCGCAGGTTCAGGAAGTACGTCTAATATTTGTGGATTTAGAAAAAGCATATGATTCTGAATGCGCCAACGGACTATGAAAAGCGACCACCAATTTTTATGCAACCGTTAAAGTATGGAGAAAGTTAAGTGAGACATTCCAAGCATCGAAAGGACTTAAACAGGGCTGCAGTTTATCGCCGGCCCTGTTTAAAAGTGTATATGAAGTATATTTTGGAACGGTGGAATTAGTCATGTGGACACATGGGATTTCCTTTCCAGCGTGGTACTATATATTCATTATTCTTTGCCAATGGTCAGGTACAGGCAACGTAATGTAGAGACGATATAAAATTTATGATAAAAAGTTAATGGAAGCGTTTGAATCAGGTGGTACTAGAATAGATATGAGTAAAACGAAATATCTAGTAGTGGTAGGAGATGGAAGGAATACAATACTGTCGCAAGTAACTTTTGAAGCTATAAAACAGTTTAAATATTTAGGACTGATTATCCATTATTCAGGATGCTGTGAAGTCGATGTGTAATGCAGGATCCACAGGCAAGAGGAGTAATTAAGATACTAAAAGGAGTTCTGTGGAGCCGGGCAATATCAAAAGAAACAAAAACCAGGATTCTGCAGACAGTGGTGGAAAATATAGTAACATACACTGCAGAAGGATGGACCTGGGGGTGGTGGTGGTGGGAGGGGGGGGGGGTGGGAGAGCCGGAACAGCAGAGAAACAAATGGTTCAAATGGCTCTGAGCGCTATGGGACTTAACATCTGTGGTCATCAGTCCCCTAGAACTTAGAACTACTTAAACCTAACTAACCTAAGGACATCACACACATCCATGCCCGAGGCAGGATTCGAACCTGCGACCGTAGCAGTCGCGCGGTTCCGGACTGCGCGCCTAGAATCGCTAGACCACCGCGGCCGGCAGCAGAGAAACAGATTACAGGCAGTGGAGATGGATGGAATGAGGAGTGCAGCCAGGATATCCAGAACAAAGCAGAGAAAAAATAGGTAAATTGGGAAATAATGGATATGGAACAGTCAGGACTGAGAATAGAGCTCTTCAAGGTGGCCAAGCAGTCCTGACATTGTCGCCACCGGGGAAGGAGGAATTGTGGACGGCCGAGATTAACATGGAGAACAGGAGCAATTGGAATGATGAGGAAGAGAGATCTGGAAGAGGAAGACTGACATGATCGTGAAAGCTGGAAAACGAGAATACAAGGTAATTGTTGAAGAGTGGAAAAGCCCTTAAAACAAAAAGTAAGTAAGGAGCTTTGAATAAGGACCAAACCACTCAGAAAAGGTGTTCGTTAAGAATCCCCGAACAGTGTTCTCTAAATATGGTGAAAATGTCCAACAATAACTCTAATAAAATGTAAGATTAATCAGTTTTCTCTTTTTATCATTAATCTTCTCCCATCTGCCAACTGCTTAATCTCAGAGAAGCACTTACACCTGTCACACTAGACTATTTGTTCGATGTATTCCACTCTGTGTCATCCCTCCACAGTTCCTTACCACCTACAGTTACCCCACGTATCATGGAAGTTATTCTATGATGTCCTAACGCATGTGTTATCGTCGAGTCAATCTTCTGGTCAATGTTTCTCACAGAATGAATTTTCACTCAGAAAAAGTGTGTGCACTAATTTGAAACTTCCCTGACAGATTAAAACTGTGTTCCAGACCAGGGCTCAGTCCTGCAGCTTATGTCTTTCGTGGAAAAATGCTCTTACCTACTAAGCTCTACTACTTGTGCCCATCCTCGCAGTGTTGTTTCTGACAGTATCTCATCACCTACCTCTCAAGCTTCACAGTTCTCCTGCAGGAGTGCTAGTCCCACAAGATAAGCAGGAGAACTGTGAAGTTTGAAAAATGGGAGAGGTGGTACTAAGCAATGTAAAACTGTGACGTTGGGTATTGACTTGTAGCCAATCGTGGATTTCCTAAAAAAATTTAAACATCTGCACCTCTGACCACCTTCAGCTTGCAAGGGCCATATCCATCAGTGATTGAGTCATGTTTTTCTCCAGCCATCACATATTTCACCTTTATAAGTGAGATTCTTTAGGCTCCTCACTTTCTGAAAATTTATCACATGTTGAGCGCTCCCTCTCTCTTGGCTGGTCGCCCCCTCTGCTTCCACTTGCTCTCTCCGCATCTGCCAAAAAAAAAAAAAAAAAAAAAAAAAAAAAAAAAAAAAAAAAAAAAAAAAAAAAGGAGCAGTTAACAACCTGACTCATGACTTTCAGCAGAAACAGTTTTATTGTTTGCATGCCACTCCACGCGCCCCTTTCCCACTCTTCTTCATTATCATAGCTGGACAGGCATCTCCAATTGCAGAGAAAGGCAATAAGGACTTGCCAACATATGGAGTTAAAGAAAAGATTGCTACTTGTACCTGCAAGAATTGGCATTATTTTTAACTGCGTGTATACTTTCACACAGCATAACGAAATAACTTGGACTAGGTCTCCTCATCTAAATAAGGATTTATTATTAAGGTTACAGGGCAGTTTTAGAAAGAAATGTACCATAACATCAACTCTTCGTCAGTTTTTGAAACTGGTATATGAAATAAATTTTTATTTTGGTTTGGAGTAAAATTTTTCCATTTTGTGACTTTGTGAAATGGGTTAGCATACTTCATGACATGGATTATGGTATGGATTTACGTATCCTGTTTCCAAGGTCATAACTTTAAGTTTACATTCACACTTAACGACAAGCCTACTCACAAGTACTCATATCTTCTAGCGTGAGAGTAAAATTTTATTCAGATTATGTGTCAACCCACAAACTTCCATTCAGTCTTACAAATGCATTCACATTTGTCCAGAAAATACTGGCCGGTGTGGCCGAGCGGTTCTAGGCGCTTCAGTCCGGAACCACGAGACTGCTACGGTCGCAGGTTCGAATCCTGCCTCGTGCATGGGCGTGTGTGATATCCCTAGGTTAGTTAGGTTTAAGTAGTTCTAAGTTCTAGGGGACTGTTGACCTCAGATGTTAAGTCCCATAGTACTCAGAGTCATTTGAACCATTTGTCCAGGGAATAATCATTGCCTTAAGAATCTCCTATAGAAATGGATGGCTTTTCCTCAAGTTCACTCATACTCAAAGGCAATTGATCAGTTACCTATCACACATTCACACTTTTCATATTATAATCACAAATCATTCATGCTTCTAGACATTATACATGAGAATATTATTCATGATAAGAACACTGTACATAAATCACATATAAATACACTGATATAGTACAAAAACACACATGAATACATTGACATAGTATAATTTGAACATAAACACATGGAGAATACAAGATTGATTTTCAACATCAACAAGTTCGTCCATACAATAATATCATTTGTGTCACACTATGAAGCACAAGCAGGTATGGCATTGTCTTTGGTATGACGTCATAACTGCACAAAACATAATAAGGACAAGTTCAACGTTGATTAAAATTATTTTCATATAAAACAAACACGCCACAGAATGCTATGAGGTTGATGAACTGTATGACTTCCAGCACTTCTGATGGCTCGCCGCAAGATTATTCCTTTGAATAGACAGTTGACGTGAACCTGTATTCAGATGTTTCATAAGGGACGTATAAAACAATTATGAAACAGTTAAAAGTTTGCAGAACATTGCAGTTCGTCTTGCAGAAGCACATAGCGATTCGTAAGTTCATATTAAGCTTTCCTTTGATTGATTGGTTGCACATGTATATTTTGGTAAAAGGTTATTTAATATTATTGTTCACATCCATAGCCTGCTTGTAATAAATAATTATATTATTCCTATATCCAATGGTGTCAATGTCTAAGTGATTACAAGACCAGAATTGTTAATGGCTACTACATGGATGCAGTCGTGCTCTCATTGTGTACACACGTGTGAAAGTTCAAGGCGATTGTTACACGTGGTATTGTTTATTGATATGCCATCCGTTGCCTGGGCAACAAATCTGGAATACTATCGCAAATGTAGTCTACAATCCTAGAGGTGTCACTGACCTAGGCACTTCATGAATTATCCTGTTAGAGCAAATATACTGGACGGTGTTTACTACTGGCATGCTTTGTGGGCGTTTTTCACTCATGTAAACATATTGATGCCACAGTAGCACACCGCGAGCAGTCCAGTACCAACAACAGATTCACAGATTCATTCCATTTGTATTCAGCACTGCAGTAACATGCACTTAGAGGCATACAATACTTTGATGGAGTCAGGTTAGTGGCTTTACTTTCAGCAGGTCATACACAGAAAGATGTTGCCAATCGGTTACATGTCACTGAAGATCGTGTGTCCAAGGTGTGGAGAAAGTGCAAGGAGCCGGGAAATGCAAACGATAGACCTCGCAGTGGTCGCCCCCGTACGACAACACCAATGCAAGATCGCTTCCTCCAGTTGTCGGTTCGCAGGCGCCCAACATCATCTGCCAGAAGCATTGGAAATGGCTACTCCCAGGCAACAGGGATTCATATCTCAGACCAAACAGTGCATAGAAGATTGCACCAGAGTGGTCTTCATTTCAGAAGACCAGTGAGAAGTTTTGCGCTGAACCAATGGAACCGAAGCAATCGAAGGACCTGGGATCTTACGCGTCAACGTTGGACCATTGCAAAATGTCGTAATGTGATGTTTGCTGAAAAGGCCAGAATTGGTTTGCGACCGGACAATAGACGTGTAAGGTTTTCGAAACTCGATAGACGACAACAGGAACGCCGATTCGCTCAGGAAGTTCATCCGTTTGTAGGTGGACGTGTCATGTTTTGGGCGGAAATAAAGGTCAGACGGTAGACCTCTTTAATTCCCACCCGAATCCCCCCGGTATCTCCAAGAGGTCCAACAAATGATTGTAACGCCTACAGACGTGAAGTCAGTGACTGCTTCATTCTAGCTGTTAACAGTGCTAGACCGCACCGTACTCTAGTAGTGTCTTTATATCTTCAAAGGTGCATCAATCGAATGCATTGGACAGCACATTACCCAGACATGAATGCTACTGAGCATGTATGGGGTGTGTTGAAGGTCGATGTTGCATAGCGTTCGAATCCACTTGCAAGTTTTAAGGACTTCACTGAAGCTGCCATTCTGGAGTTGGAACTCAAACCCGGTGATAAACTTGATGGTCTCATCCTTAGCCTGCCTCGCAGAGTGGACGAAATCGTCCATGTGCGGGAAGGCACTACTAAAGACTGATAATCACCCTCATAAGACAAAGATTTTCAGTGTTTTTGTTTTCAAGCTGTAAAATTAGAAGAGAGCTTGCTTTGTTTTGTAATGATTTTTGTAACTATCCAGAACCGTTGCTGTTTTCAGAAGAATTTGTGTTAATTTCGTGAATATGGTATTGTACAAACATCAATGGGTGTACTATAAAAAAATCATTGGAGTAAACTCTATGAAATTTAAACTTTTTTTGAGGTGTGTATCTTAGGGCAGACGCCACACATGATCGGTTGTGTCCCAAATCGACTCAAAGCCCTTCTAGTAGCCTGTAGCCTCTGCTATAGCAGCGGATGGTTTGACATCTCAAGCGTTGCCTCTCAGCCTTGTCATTAGGTGTCAACATGGATGTTCTCAGAAGTACTGGCACACGGTGATATGGACTGTAGGTGTAGATAACCAACTGCTGGTCAGCTACAGTAGATAACAGTCCCAATTGTGTAACCTTGATGCACAGAACTGGTTACGTGCGCCCGGCCGTAGACCAGGGACGTGCCGTGCGCCTCCGAGAGCAGTTGTCTTGACCACAGTGCGCCAAGTTCTGGCAATCAGCGGTGCGTCATTAGGTAAAACTGAGCCTCAGACCTCAGGTTCTCACACTTGCTTCTCTTCAATATAGGCTGGAGCCTTCTGGCTGCTGACTACATGGTCAGCTATGCTATCGCCTCGTTTGCACTCCGTATCTAGGTTCATATTCTGATGTTAGAGGTGGTTGATGCACGTGCCATATGTATGTGTACATGTTAGCGGTAATGCTGTTAATATTTACCTCATAGAAATCCCTTTACCCACAAGGATTCGGTGGATACCTAGAGGAACACTACCTGTTACCTTGGTCGTGTATAATTCATATGCAATTTGGTGTGGTGTGCCGGACCCGGCACAAATCCGCCCGGCGGATTAGTGTCGAGGTCCGGTGTGCCGGCCAGTCTGTGGATGGTTTTCAAGGCGGTTTGCCATCTGCGTCGGCAAATGCGGGCTGGTTCCCCTTACCCCTTATTCCGCCTCAGTTACACTACGTCGGCGATTGCTGCATCGACACCTTCTCCACGTACGCTTACACCATAATTACTCTACCACGCAAACTTTGGGGTTATACTCGTCTGGTGTGAGACGTTCCCGGGAAAGGGAGGGGGGGAGGGGGTACGGGCCCACTGGGGGCCGATCCGCACAATAACCCTGGGTTTGGTGTGGGGCGGCGGTGGGGTGAGTGGACTGATGGAGCCTCTTGTAGGGTGGCGAACTACTGATGGCTACGACGGGGACGAAGCCTCTCTATCGTTTCTAGGTCCTCGGTTCTACAGAATATAATAGAATACAGCTACTGCGCTTGCTGCATGCATGTGTGCATTCACCAATCCTTAATAACGGATTCGCCTCATATTTGTAATTTCATTTATCCTTTTTGTTCGTAGAATTCAGAATGTATAATCGTTACTGTATATGATGGACACTTACTAAGAAGCATACAACAAATACATACACAACACGCGTCAGATAAGACAAAAGAAAACTAAACACACTCCAATGATCCTCAGCTCAAAAACTGCATCTTTCATAAATCTATGTTTATACCTACGAACGTAAAATGTTACCATTCCCTCTCTTCAAATTACATTATGCCTCACTGATTCGTTACTTCCATGGGCTGTACTTCTCCTCTTTCAGTGACAATCACTATTACAGATATGGATTCCCTATGTATAAGAGCTGTACTCCGAGAAAACAACATAAAAAGAACACACAAAAAAATCCTACATCTTCAGTTTATCAAACTCACATACCTGCACCTGAAGTGACGTGTCTGTACTATAAATCATCCTATTGACGGATAATTCTGCCCACTACTGGCGATGAGAAAAGAAATTCTGTCACAGCTGTATTAAATTACCTGGCAGTGCCGGACTGGCACACGAACCCAGGACCTTCGCCCTTCAACTAGATCACCTGAGTGCGACTTAGGATTCGGCCTCACAGCTTTACTTTCGCAGTACCTCATCTCCTGCTTCCCAAACTTTACAGAGCTTCTCCTGCATATCTTGTGGACCAGCACTTCTGGAAGAAAGGATATTATGTAAAAACTGTCTAGTCCAGTCTGGGGGTTTGTTTCCAGAATGAAATTTTCACTCTACAGCGGAGTGTCACTTGATGTGAAACATATGCAGATTAAAATTGTGTGCCAGATTGGGGCTCGAGTCCAGGACCTCGTCTTTCGTGGGCATGTGCTCTACAAACTCCCAGCACATCTTACACTTCATCCTCACAGCTTTACCTCCGCTGATACCTCATCTCCTACTTCCCAAATTTTACAGAAGTTCTCCTGCCTACCTTGCGAGATTAGCACTCCTGGAAGAGAGGATTGTGGAGAAATGTCTTAGCCACAGGCTGGGCATAGTTTCCAGAACTAAATTTTCGCTCTGCAGCGAGTTGTAGGCTGATATGAAACTTCCGAGCAGATCAAAATTGTGTGCCGAACCGGGACTCGAACCAACTGCATTTGCCTTTCGTGCTCACGCTATCTACCAACTGTGAGACCTCCTTTACAAAAATCTTTTCTTGTATGTTATAATATAAAATGTTTGTAAACTAAATGCCAAAGATTTAATTGGTATCTTAAAAAGATAAAAGAAGTGTTCTGGCGTAACGACAAGCGCCGGTACGACGATGAAGAACGGAGGAGCAGAGAGGGCTGTAAGACGGCGTCAGCCAGTAGCACGCTGACTAGGACGACCTAGACAGGAGCGGCATCTATACGAAGAGGGTATAAGCGCCGCGCCGCCTTGGCGCGGCCGCTCTCATCACCTTCTCGAATCCCATCTTGACCGGTTCACCACTTGTTGTAACCAGTGGCTGCTCAAGGTCAATCCTTCTAAAACCCAGGCGATCATTGTAGGCAAAACCACCCCTTCCTTCCGTCTCCTTGATTTTTATATCACTATCTACTGCCGTCCTATCAACCTCACCCCCACCCTCAAGTACCTTGGCGTCACTCTTGATCTTCGTCTTTGCTGGATCCCCCCATCTCCAGAGAATCCAAACCAAGGCACGCTCCTGCCTCCGCCTCCTCAAGCTCCTCTCCGGCAGCACATAGGGTCTGGACCCCTCCACAATACTCCACACCTATAAAGCTCTCACCTGCCGCATCCTCTGTTATGGCCATCCTGCCTGGATCCCCGCCCCTCCTACCTACTACAGGTCCGTTCAAATCCCGGAACCCCATGCGCTCCTCCTCGCCTATCGCATCCGCCTCCCATCCCTCACGTGGATCCTGTATGAGTTAATTCATTTCCCACGTCTCCTCCTCTTCCTTGAACAGATACGGATCCTTTACACCTCCCATAAACTTGATCCCCCTCACCCACTTGTCTCTCCCATCCTTTCACACCCCAATCCACTGCTGTGCCTGTACTCCGGCACCCCATCCACTCTCCATATTACCACACTCCACACCCTTGCCTAAGGTAGCTTCCCTCAGGATGATGCCCTCGTCCCCTCTATCTACCTCTGCTACCAAAACTGATCCTCTACTTCCTCCTCCTGAGTTTTTCCTCCTAGGGCATCCTCTTTCCCTTCACTCCATCCTCCCCCCCCCCCCCCGCCGGGCTTCAACACCCCACCATACCCTCTCCCCCCCCTCCCTTCTTCTCTCCCACTGGCATCCTCCACACCTTCCTCCTACCCTCCCCTATTCCCAGTGGCAGCACCCCCCCCCCCCCATTTGTGCAATAATGTGTCTTGTGCAGCAAAGATCGTCACCCATGTGCTACAATGTTCTCTTTGTTGAAGTGCGTCGGTGTTTCTTCTTCAGTGCTCCATTGTCCGCGTGTGAAACTGTTTGTCTACGTTTGTGTGCAGTGCTGAATTTACTCGTGCCACCAGTGACTTCCGCGAACACCTTCTTTTCGTTTCTTATGTACGTCTCCTGTTTTTACCATTCATGTATGTCTGTTTTTCTGTCTCCATGCTTTTTATCTATTATTCTGTGGCCGAAGAGCGGCATAGATAGGTTGATGCCAGCCTACCTTTTGTAAGGTGTTAAAATAAAAATAAAGAAAAAGCAAATTGCTGCGGACGGAGTAAAGGACTAGCCGTCATACAAACGCTACAACAGCGACTTCTGAACTGTATTATTTGCTTGCATTGAAATTATACATACCGTAGGACATTGATTATTTGCGTGTCGTCATTTGCTTGCGACTTACCTATGTGAACACGCAAAGTTAAGGTCAATTTAACTTACTGTAATAAACTACATTAATACGATTTTCTTGAATTGTTGTCTAGCGATCCGAGGAAACAGCTTCCTAGACACCCTATATTAGACGAGTGGGCAGGATACTACAAAAAGGCTCAACTTTTACGTGTTTTGGGAGACAGTAATACAAGTGCCTGCTGTCCTTGTTACTCTTATGCACCTAATCAGCCATGTGTAAGCGTCTCTTTCTTGTACTCCTGTGACTTCGTGATTAATAACGATATTTGAAAACAATTTTGCTGTACTCATTACGTTACCGGTCCAGTCATTCTCTCCAAAATTTTGATGTATTAACTTGTCAGTTTGAGAATATTTTTCAGATCAGGAGTGAAGAATACGCAAATGACTGATGTGACTTCCGATTCGCCGCTGGCGAGATTTGTTAGCTTATTTAAAATTCTAGTTTCATTGTACAGCTGAACCTGCATCTTCATTGACGAAGTTCGAATACGTATATGATTATTACAGCAATGGACGATTATTCTGTTGGATTTTTTATTCCCATTGGCCGCATTCTAAATTACGACGGGCTAAAGCCTGTTTTCGAATAGCTACCTGGAACAACCACTAGCGAAAAGGCAAAACTTTCATATGAAGCTCGCTCAGAAAAGGATAATTAATTTATTTTATTGGAAAGTAACATACACAACTTAGGTACCCGAGCGCGCTCATGACCCGGCCTCACAGCTTTAGTCTCCCAATTACCACAGGAACAAAAAATGGTTCAAATGGATCTGAGCACTATGGGACTTAACATCTGAGGCCATCACTCCCATAGAACTTAGAACTACTTAAACCTAACGAACCTAAGGACATCACACACATCCATGCCCGAGGCAGGATTCGAACCTGCGACCGTATCAGTCGCGCGGTTCCGGACTGAAGCGCCTAGAACAGCTCGGCCACCGCGGCCGGCACCACAGGAACCTCAGATGGTGGAGCACAAAGGCCAAGGTCGTGGGTTCGAGTCCCAATCCGACAGACCATTTTGATCTGGTAGCAAGTTTCATGTACGCATACTTTCATATGCGCGTACACTCTACTGAAGAGCGAAAATTTAATTCTGAAAACAATCCTCCCAGGCTGTGGCTAAGTGATTTCTCAGCGCTATTCATCTTTCCAGGAGTGATAGCCCTGTTAGGTATGCAGGAGAAATTCTATGAAGTTTGGAAAGTAGGAGATGAGGTACTGGCTGAAGTAAAGTTGTGGGAACGGTTCATGATTCAAGTTCAGGTAGCACAATTCGTAGAGCATTTACGTGGGAAGAGCACAGCTCCTGGGTTCGAGTCCCGCTTCAGTACACAACTATGAACTGCCAGGTTCGAATCCTGCCACGGGCAAGGATGTGTGTGATTTCCTTAGGTTAGTTAGGTTTAAGTAGTTCTAAGTTTTAGGGGACTGATGACCTTAGAAGTTAAATCCCATAGTGCTCAGAGCCATTTGAACCATTTTTTTGTAATCTCAGACTCTCATTTTTATGTGAATCGTTTGATGTGCAGAATGTGTTTTTGTCCTTTCGATTTGTGGCTCTTAATAGTCTTGATCTCTATCACACTGTTGTGAATAGATCTCGTTCCCTGATGCGGGGTACAGCAGATACAGAAAAAATTGTGGCTTTCCGCAATATCTTCCCTCATCTTTAATAAAATTTTATCGCCCTCAGCGAATTTAATTAGCCTGATGGCTCCTTTCTGATTATCCTTTCCTGTACTTCTCCATTATTTTTTCCGGTGCTAATTTTACAATCTCCTGGTGCCTTTGTGTCAGACAGGTGGATAATCAACGATTTCCCTAACTCTATCTGCAAGCTGTTGATTCAGCAGTACTAACCACGGTACTCCTGTTACTTCGTTGGGTAGATCGTTAATGATTTTCTGAAAATCAGTTAAATACTCGTACCAGAAGTAAAGTTATTTGTCGCAATAAAGGTGGACATATGTCACCTTTCCCACGATCCTTTCCCTGGTGTCCATTTCGGGGTGGTTGTGTGAGATGTATACTATCCGTAGGTCCCTGAGAGTCATGAAATCTTTCCAGGTCAGAGAATGATATTGTAGCCCATTGTCAGTTAGAATACTGTTTATTTGCCAAACTACACAGAGCAAATATTTATCTAAAGCCCTGGTTACATGCCTGACAGTGGCACTTCTCAGTGTTATGAACTTCAAAGTGAGCACGACGACAACGAGAATGTATTGGTCGCAAAGATCAGAAGCAATATCTTACAAACTCTGTGGCACTATGGGGAACATAGGAGCTTGACAAGCGACTGTCACTGGTTAGCGTTCTGGTACGGCACACCTCTACTCAAAACTTTCCTGACGCAGATATACGTATTATTAAAATATGTAGATTCCCTCAGCCTGCTGTAGCACTTCCTTGAACCGTAACGTGCGTGACTCAGGTGAGTGGATCATACAAGCTTGTTGACAAACTCGTCTATTTCTTTCATTCACACTGACTGGCCTGAGCCATACATTTTGACTCATTAGATAATAAAGCCTGATACTGGTGGATCTGCCATTTCGCCACTTCGATTTGATCTCTTTCAAGGGGAAATATGTGTCTTTTTCGTTATCAAAATCAGGAAGAGTGGTCCCCTTATATCTTATTAGTGTTAACCCCTTTATATAAATTACGCCAAAATTTGCCTCCTTAAGTTAATGGAGTTTTTCAAGTGTTGACCCTGTCGGTACTCGTGATAGTGGGCTGCCGTGACGTTGCCTCCACCTGGTATGTATAAGACATGGGCTCAGAATTCCTGAAGGTGTACTGCCTAACGAGAAAGCTGTCCATATGGCAGTTTCGCATTCATTAAGAATTCCCGAGCTTTATCATCACTGTGAACTTTTACCACTCTCCCCGTTAAGAAGTACGTAAATTTCTTAAAACCCCAAACTAGTGGCAATGTCTCCAGCTTGGTCACCGAGTAGTTCTTTTCCGCCCCATTCTGAACACGGGTGCCAAATGCGACCGTCTATTTGATGACTTCTCAATCTTTTCCACCTGTTGGAACAGAATATGTAACCTAATACTGGTCCGAAACGCATCCATGGACATACATAATTTTCTGTTTAGGTCGGATGGAACAGAAAAGGAATCATCAATAAGTTTTCCTTCAATTGTTCATATTCTTGTTTCTCAACATTTGTCCAGCTCCACGTGACATTCTTCCACGTCAGGCGGAATGAACTTGTTTTTGTAACTGTTCCCTTTAAGAGTTGCATGTAAAATTTAATGAGACCCATCAATGCGCATACTTGTCTTTCTGTTCGAGGAACAGCTACTTTTCTATGACTTCAAGATTACCCAGGTTTGGCCAAGTATCTGTGGAGATTACGTATCCCAGGAATCCTACCGCCTCCAACTCGTTAAATTGACTAATTCTGTGGTCATTGACAGCCCTGAGCAACTGGCAAAAATGCATTGTTGTCTTTGCACATCTTTTCCACGACGAATACGCCATTGACATACAACATCATTCTGTTCCTTTCTGTTTCGGGGAGTAATATATCAAAGAACACTGCTCCATCTCCACATTATTTACAGGATAACTAATACTAACTACCTCTTGTTCTTTCCCGAAGAAATTGTTCCTTAGGTGCCGGAAATCGACGTACTACAGTCTTGGCTTCTTGGTACGATCAACATTTCTTTCCAAGGCTGAGGGCGCTAGTCGACACGCCTCTCTTCATTACTTCCCTCGTATTCCTCTGGTTTCTGTGTTGATCACTACCACGTACTTTCACTATTCATATGTCTTGTCTCCACTGATCACTGCGCCATCCTTGATTCCGTCGGTCATCCAATGATCCACTAGCATCATTTCTACGCCAACGGTTTCCGTTTTTATGGGGTTGATGCCTCGCTCACCAGTTTGAGTATAGGTAAAGCATATTGCTCTGGCTCGAAGTGGATTTTTACAATGTGTGCAGGATCTCCAACTTCGGTTCCGCGATCGTAAGCAAGTTCATGTAACAAATGTTGGAATGCACTGATATCTTCCATGGTGCAGCCTGCTAGTGTGATTTCCCACAGAATCTGGCTCGACAGTTTTGTTCGGCAGATTTTTTATTAATTCCTCCCGCTCGGAAGGCGCATTCGAAAACTCGTTGCATCTCCTCATCTCTCTGAAGTACTGAATCGGGTCTCGATGTTGTGATTCGGCATATGGCTCCATCATAAAGATTCCTAATGTGCTTTTGTTTGTCTTGTGACAAATATTCATCTAAAAATGCTCACATGAGTTCTTCATGGCTGTAATTACTGTCATCGTGACTGCTTCTTCTACCTGCAGATGTGCGCAAATAATACTTACTTTATAACCTAATCACCGTGACGTCTGTAGTCCACTTGAAATTCTTCAGTCCAGATCTTTGTGTTAAGACTGTTGGAATAAACTGGCTATAGTGCATATTTTTGTACCAAGACAAAGTACCTCCTGACCTCGTATTCCTCGACTCTATTGTATTCCAGACCTACTGCTGGCGGTGCATTCGCTGATAAGTGTTTCGGCTCGCCTTCTTTAAGGCAGAGTCAGTGTCTCAGCTGACGCAATTCTTCTTCCTCCTTCCTCCATTCCCCTTCACTCATGGTTGTTTCGCTAATCTTAGAGCAATTCGCTGAGCCACTGCCCTGTTCCTTTTCCTTAAACAATTCGACCAATCATTCAGAAATACTGCAATTAATGTCTGCCTGAACTTCCT
Organism: Schistocerca serialis cubense; assembly: GCF_023864345.2. Lineage (NCBI taxonomy): Eukaryota > Metazoa > Arthropoda > Insecta > Orthoptera > Acrididae > Schistocerca > Schistocerca serialis. The sequence goes on along the minus strand of NC_064639.1, from coordinate 333,724,571 downwards.
TGAATTGAAATAACACTTTGATTTCTTCTTGAAATTTTGTCACTGCCCTGTCTTATTCCAAGTCTGTTAGCAACGACAGTTGATCGACTTGTTCCATAACCTCATCTTTCCGGTCTCTGATCACGTCTACGTCTTTTCGCAGTTCATCCGTTGTGCCTTTCGTTCTGACCTGGGATTTTTTTAACTCTTCTCCGATATTCTTATCCATCTATGCGATCTTCTCGTCACATCCTTTAACGAGACCCACTAGCTTCTGTTGTATCTTCCCATGAGTTTCGTTATTTTCCTTGAATGTGCGTTGATGTCTTCGTCTCATTCGGTAACTTTTTCTGCAGTTTCTCGAAACTGTCTTTACTCTCCCCAAAATATTCCTCTGTCCTCTTGAAATGCTCATCGTTTCACGCGTCTTGTTGCTTAATTATCAGGGCAAGTGCAGCGAAATTATCACCTTGTTGGTTATTCATCAATGCTTGTGTTACGAAATTTCCTTCAATCCTTTTATAATTTTGTCGTTATTCTTTCGTTCTTGGTTTTAATAATTTCTATTAAAAAACAAAGGAATGGTTATTAACTGTACCTGAACTAGAGGGATTGTCGAACGATTTGTAACACTCTGTATTACTTTAGCGAGGCCAGCGGCTCTGGAGTTTTCCCTCGCCTGTGACAGTCGTATTTTCCTCACACAAAAGCTCAGTTTTGAAGTGGTCCTCACTACGTTGCATATTACTCGGTTCACTCTCTGTTACAACTGATTCCTGCAAATTGTAGTTTAGACTTTTCTTAGTTTCGACCTCTTGCAAATTCACCTGCTGGACATCATAGTCAAGTCGTACTTTCTGTGGTTACTAATCTCGCCAAACTACATGCACGAGCGTGGGATTTATTTCCGACATGCCCAGATACTGATGCAAACAAAACTCTCCTTTCCCACTACGAAACATCTACCCTACGCATGCAACAAAACACAGTAAGAACCTACTGAATGCAGAAAAACAAACAAACCAATCATCCATTGTTGGGACTCAAGCCAGCAGATGATTATACATCCCTTCCATCTTCGTGCCATAAGAAAAGCACAGCAGCATTTGCAGCTTAATCGGCCTGCTTCTTTAGTTTTTTTAAGTTCGTTATTATTATGGGGTTCACATGCGCTTCCTGGAGACAGAATAGAATGCATATGTGCAATATCCTGGCAGTGTCACCAAGTTATTATGTGAGGTGTCGGTTGAGCATTTAGCATACATCTGACATGGTGCGAGATCGGTACCTGGACTCTCTATGAGATAACGTGAAAGAAAAAAGGAAACTCTTGCAATGGATAACTAATTAACTATGTGAATTAAATAGGTATGGCCAACTGAAAATGAAATGTGGGTGCCACAACTCACGTAGAAATATTGATAAGGGTTTCCATCAAGCTGCTAAATGAAATTAAAAATAAAAATCCAGTATATTGTTAGATACACTGACATGATTGCAACCACTTAATGAACAATACAGATAACTGAAAAGGGGTGCAAGGATGGAAAGATATGTAAGAAAGACCTTGGCACATGTGGGTGGGTTTGAGATAGAATTATACAAAAATGGTGTCTCTGGAGATCCCCAGTGGCTGCTGAATAAGTTGATAGCCTAAACAAAAAAATAAAAATAACCAGAAAAGTTAGAATAAGCAACATTGCTCTCGCCTAAGTACATACTGAGTGTAGCTACCTGGCTATGAATTACTTCAGATGAACGACAGTTTGACTTGAAACAAACAGCTCTGCCGTCCTCTCATCACAATGTATGCAATGTGACTCATGCTTACCACTCGTCTAGTGCTTAAGCTTAGAGTATGGCTATAGTAGTGACTGTGAATTCTAAGTTCAGGCCCACTTCTGCGATCAGTTCCAAGTTAAGGTATCTTTGTTCTCTCCCTGATGACCTGCACTGAAGAAGCATAGTGTTTCATGTCCTGAGACGAAGTAGTGTTTGCCCTATTAAGCCCTGACACGAAGTTTCTTTCTCTTTGCTTACCCAAAATCTAGCTGGATCCGCCAGCACTGGAACTCGATGGTCATTAGCAGTGCACATTCAGAGATCTGATGAATGAAAAGTTTATAACTGTTACAACAATTACCTTCCTCCTAGGTAAACCGCTGTGATGAACCAATACTACTAGGTTCTCTCTTACAGTGAGGCAGAAGAAAGAAATGCTCTGCCACTATATGTCTGTTTTAACGTTTCCTCCAATGAAAATGGCTACACGTTGCACTCATGAGATCTCACCACCACTACCAAAAAAAAAATTACTATGAGTCAGTTAAGGAATTCGATAGAGAATTCAAAACTTACAGTTTTGTCCTCGTTCAGGCTGCATTGGCCAACTCCCATGTTGAGTGTATCATGTTTTTCTCCTTCTGCCATAGATTTTATCTTTTCAAAATGGCATTCTTTAAGCTCCCCACTTACTGAAAGGCTGGAAAGTGCTGGGCACTGTCTATCAGGTGACTGTTCTCTCGGCGACTGCTTGATGTTTTCGTATCTGGCGAAAAAAATAAGCACTGACTAGCTCCTAGCTTTCAGAAGAAACATTTTTAGTCGTATGAAAACACAACAAGAATCCACCACCATACAGAGTTAAAGAAATGATTGCTACTTACATCTGCAGTGATTGATATTAGATTTAACTACATCCACACATTCATGTAGCGAAAAAGTGAACTGGGCTGGGTATCCTCGTCAGAATAAAGATTTATTAATAAGGTTACAGAACAGTTTTCGTAAAACTGTCCCATAGCACTGACTTTCACTGAGGATAGCAATGTCATAAGTGAATCTCACCACTGATATTCTTTAATCTTCAATTTTATTCCAACACTTAAACCTTTGTTTGATTTCCATCAGTGCCTCTTCAATAACGAGGCTGAAGAACACAGTAGGAAAACAACCCCCATGTTTATGCCATAGATAATAATCTGACCACTTCTGTATTTGTCCTACGATCCCTCTTTCACAGTATTGTGTGACTGTTATCGACAGCAAGTATTTAAATATTCCTTTTATAAGATTAAGACATCTGTTTCTGTCTGTAGTATCTTTATTTACGTCCCAGAGGCAGTTTACGTTCTATTTTAAAGCTTTTTCAGTTGATTTCTTGTGGAAAAAGTAGTTTCGTTTTTATGTACCGATGTTTCACACAATAATTTATATACAAATGAAATATTACTTACAGTTACTCTACTGTTTAACCAAATTTGCGTTCCCTCTAATCTGGTCATGAGTTACAGGGCGTAATTCCACCACAATTTTAAAGAAAAAATGGCACGCACTTATTTCGAGACCTTATGATACTGTATTTTTCCTCTTTCTTTTATCGTAAGCTAAACGTTCACTGCTGAAGTGGTGAGAAGTTCAGACATATCTTATGAGAACTACAAATGCAATTTCGTAATATTATACGTTCACTAGGCGACGCTTGTCTTGTTTCTTTATTAGAGTTGCCGACCTGTCGTCTGTTCTCTCTCTCTCCATCTCTCTCTCTCTCTCTCTCTCTCTCTCTCTGTCTGTCTCTAGCTCCACACGCGCTAGCTTGTGTGTGTGTGTGTGTGTGTGTGTGTGTGTGTGTGTGTGTGTGTGTGTGTATTTGTGTGTGTGTGAGTTTAAGGGGGGGGGGGAGGGGGTGTTGTATCTGTTGTGTGGATTTCTGCAAGACAAACGGATAACGGTAGGTAATAGCAAAATACATTTTATTCCCGTACAAACTGAGCTGTGAAATATTTCATAGTATATATAGAAACAGAATTATTTTTCAGAAATAACACTGATGACTCTTCTAATGTTAAAGGTGCAATGCGCCTCGGACGATGATAAAGACGTTATTTAAGCAAGAAATAGGTATTCTGAAGCTGTAAAAGGGATTCCCTCTTTGCTCTCGTATATTGTGTACTACCCTCCTTCCCCCAAAGTTTATACCTTTTTCCGAGATTTCCAGATATCTTACACCATTTTATGTAGTGGATCATTTTTTTAATCAATCTTTTGAACACGTCTTGGTGCATCTTAAGTTTTCTTCCACTATCAAGTGAAACGTCAGAGCTGTGTATCTGGTTCTTTTACCTCATGCCAAACTGATCGTCATCAAACACATCCTGTACTTTTATTCCGTTCTTCTGTGTAGTTCACTTGTTAGTAGCCTGGATGTCCTGGATGTATGACCTGTTACCCTGGTAGCGTGATAATTCCAAAAATTTGTCGACATTCATTTTTTTTTCAAACTGTGTGGATGATATTCTTACGAAAGTCCGGTGGTCTATCGAATTTCATAGATTTTTCACACAGATGACGGTGACATTTTTTGTAATGGTCAGATCAAATCGTTTGATTTCCAGTCCTCCTCAAGCTGTCATTATCTGGTGCCACGAAACAACGTTAATACAGTTTGAAATACCCCAATCACACCCTATACGTACATTTATGTGCAGTTGTTGCTGACATTCAGAGGTTATTGATATGTACAATTATCGATCCTTCGGTTTCTATACGAATGAAGTCGGAGTAAAGTTGTTTCTTTCTGTACTGAGATGGACTTTTCATGCCTTTTATCACTGGTATACTCTATAACCAGAGCTCAATTAGAATTTCTAGAAAATGTTAAAAAATACAATATCCCACAACCTGCAGGCAGTTGCAACAAGCCCCACAGGTTTCTGAACAGAATTATACTAAACACTACACCAGTCTCGACTCTGAATTTTTACTGGCATGCTCTACAACAAATGTGATTTCACATTTAACCAGCTTATGTATTGACACATTTATTTGTAGTTAATGCCCCAGACATATACCATGAATTGCATTATGTTGTACATATATGAATCGAATGAAATAATACATTTCGAAAAAATTTAGAAACTGATGTTAATGAGATCTGATAGGCCCCCAAATATGCAATTCACACTTATGGGAAATTTTTATTTTTCTCCACATTACTTTAAAATCCATTTACAAGTATTATTAGAACAGATCACTAAAAATAACTGAGGATACCTTTACTTATGTAGGTAACATTCAAGTAAATTCCAAGAATTTATTATTTCATTAATATGTATACATTATCATCATCAATGAAAACAAAAATAACAGTACCAACGATTAGTCTTGTTAAGACCTTCCCATCTTCAGGTATCTCTAAACTGATCTTTCCATTTTCCTGTGGCTTTCTTCTGTTATGTGCTCCTGAAGCTTTGTAATTATACAGTAATTCTCCATAACTATTATCAGTAATTACTGAAACACAATTTAATCATTTCATCTAATGTCCTTGAATTTCCCTCCAGTTCTTTACAACAACAACAACAGCAACAGCAACTATTTACTCGTAATCTATCTCTTACATCTTCATTTAATATGTGTTCAGCACTTTTATATTCTTGAAGTCAGTTGTAGAAGTCTCAGTTCTGCTGCCTGTAGTCTTTGTTTTTGTTTCTCTGTCAGTGTTCAAGACAAAGTGTTGTAAGGACTCCCACAGTTCTGTAAAATTTCATCATCAACTCAACAATGGCTTTGCAGTCTATCTTTCACTTTATTATATTTTATAAAATAGTGAATCATTTAATTTTGGAGACAAAATCACTGGAATTTTCTAAACTTAATACACAATTCAAGTATTCAAAAACTGTGACCTATTCCACAGTTTTTTCTGATGATATGTTTTATGCTCTTGTCAAGTTTTTCCTGGTGAATGCTTTAATTATCGTTTGATGTAGAGATACTTTAGAATTATATATTTTTATTACTCAGTACAATGTATCTACAGAATATTATAAATGATCTTTGGTTCAGTTGTGATTACCTGTTTCTTTGCAAAGAGTAAGTTCTTCTTGATACCTCTTTAGTATATTTAGAAGCTAAAGATCTTTTTCTACTTATGAATGATATCAATTATGTAAAGGATAAAGCATACACTCTTTGGGACAACTTAGTTTAATACATCCATAAAAACCAGTGATTTCCTATTCAGTATGTTTTATTTTGCGTATGCTGACTAGAAAAGAGTTCAGAACACACTGTAATTTACTTTTCTAATGTGTTTGGCTTGTGATTTTGAGTTGAGTTAAATATTGTGCATACTTTTTGTCGCTATTTGATTTTCTTAGGAATCAAGTTAATTAAATTTTTCCTCAATTACAATTCAGGAATTTTAGAAAATTATAAAATGGTTTAGGTTATTCTCGAGTTCACAAATATAATTAAATTTTCTTAGAATACATTATTCTAATTTAAGCTAACTTTGAAAGCCTTTATGCTCACTCAGTGCTCAATGGAGAAGTATGTCAGTAGAGCTAGAGAGTCACATAGGTGATAAGGCAGATATTGTATTGTTAGAATGTTACAAGTGCTGCATATAAAAAGCTCATTGGTAGTACACAAAGCATTCTGAAATAAACGCAATGACAGTGAAAATTGCATCCATTTACTGTCAATTTCCCCTTCTCCGATAATATTCCGTTGCAATTTGACGTCAGTCTGACCAGTGGTGTTATTTCGACAGAGGTTTGAGAGTTTAATTTTAACTATGATCACCTGTATATTTGCATTTCTGCACCTGGAATCATGAAATGTATGGGGGCAAGTTTCTGCCTCTCTAACCAAACGGTCAGCCAGTTCATTCCCTGGGATGTCCACATGACTTGGGACCCAGAGAAAGGCAACTGAGCGGGCGGTACCGTCAAGGAACAGAGAAGACCATGGATAGCAGACACCAAAGGGTCATCAGAGTAGCATCAGTCTATAGCCTGCAGGCTGCTGATTGAGTTGGTACGTATTCAAACATTGTGGAGGGAGGCCTGAGTAACAAAACAGAGCGCAATGTTACTGGCTAGCAGCTCTGCTGTGAACACACTGTATGATCCCTGCAGTAAATGGTGGTCCATGCCAGTAGGAGACGCAAAAATGTATGGTGTTTTACAACCATCAATAGAAGATGGTGGCAACCTGGAACTCGTCAAGACTGGAATACTCGTACAAGATGCCAATATATCATTGGGGCGACATAGACCTTAGGATTATGGAATAGTGTGGTCCTAATCCATGGTCTAGGCTCCTTCCAAAGGGGAGTATGGGAGATATACATGGGGCACATTACAGCGAGTGGAGATGGAGATCCAGACAGAGGGAAGTGAGACACATTCCAATTAACAATGCCACCTGAGGGCTGGTATCTGGAGAGAGACATCCTTCATTTGCAAAAAGGAGAGGGGATGTGTACAGGACGGTCAGAGAATCCTCAAACGGTGACTGCGTAAGATATCAGGAGTTGTCTGGGCTCATATTTGTAGAGGAGGGATCCCCATTGCTGCGAGGAGACTGTCGATGGGACTACTGGGGAAGGCATCGGTAGACAGACGCAATCCATAAGGGATGAACAGGGTCAAGGGGTAGCTGAGTCATAAACCTGACAACCGTAACCCGACAATACCAGAGCACAGCAAAGATGGAGAAGAGTAGCATGGTCTACACCACAAGATGTGTAGACCAGCAGGCAGAGAGCGTTAAGCTTCTGCATGCAGGTAGTTTTCAGGTGTCGAGTAGGGGGCAGTCGCGTCAACATTTTATAAAAAAGAAGGCCCGAGAAACGGGACTGTGCTATAACAGCTAGGCGCTGGTTGCCCAAATGAAGCTGTGGATTGCGGTGTACTGTGGGTCGACTGCAGAAATGCATAACCTCCGTTTTGGAGGGAGAAAACTGGAATCCATTGGAAAGGGCTCACGCCGAAGGCCATCACATGAAACCCTCATGCTGGCGTTCAGCATATCCTACTGAGTGGGAGCGTCATCAAATGCCAAACTCGTCAACATACGACGCTGGGGTAGCCAGAGGTCCAACAGAGGTTACAAGCCCATTTATGGCGACGAAGAACAATACCATTCTCCTGGATCCAAGGAGTGCTAGGTGAAGTGCCAGCTCTAACCTTCAACAGCTATTGGTTTAAAAACTCATGGATAAAAATCGATAGGATACCGCAAAAGCCCCAGCCATGGAGGGTAACTAAGATGTGTAGTTGTGAAGCCGTGTTGTATGCCATATGCAGGTAAAAGAAGACCGTGACAAGGTGTTGGGGTTCAGAAAAAGCCTGTCGGATTGCTGTTTCCAATCTGAGTAAATGGTCATTTGTAGATCGTCCTTCCTGGAAGCCACACTAACATGGAGACAAAAGGCCCCAAGATTCGAGCACCCAACATATTCGGTAGCTAATCGTCCTCCCGAGCAGTTGACAAAATACGTTGGTCTGGTTAATCGGTCAGTAGTTGTCGAGAGACATTGGGTTCTTCCCTGGCTTAAGTATGGAGATAACTACATTGTCTCGCCATTGCAGGAGTAAGACATCCATGAGCCAAATGTGGATGAAGACCCTGAGCAGATTTTTGCCTCTGAGTAACGTCCAAGTGTTGGATCATCTGGTTGTAGATGGAATCCGGACCTGGAGCTGTGTCATGTATTGAGGTAAGAGTCTGTAAGAATTCCCATTCAGTGAAAGGTTCATAATAGGCTTCAGCTTGTTGGAAGCTGAAACTGAAGGAGCTTTCTTCAACTCGTCGTTTCTGCTGGAGAAATGTAGCAGGATAGGAAGAGGACGCCAATGCCGACAGAAATTGTGTCGAAAGGTGCTTTGCAAGGATCAATGGATCAGAACAAAGAGTACTCTGTAGTATAAGAGTCTGAAAAGATGATTGTTGCTGGTGGCCTAGATGGTACGGAGTTTGGACCAAACCTGACATGAAGACACGTCCCCATGGAGGAAAAACAGCAATCCCTGCATTCCTTTGTACTCTGCTTAAAGGTAGCGAGCCTTAGCACAGAGAAGCTTAAAAGCAATAAGGTTGGTCTGTGAAGGGTGGTGTCGTTTAAATCGTTGCAGCGATCACCAGCGGTTCTGGATAGCGACTGATACGTCCTTGGTCTACCATTGTACCGGTCGACGACGATGGGGGCATGTGGATAGGGGAACAGTAGCGCCAGTAGCATGAGGAACAGTGTCAGATGTGTCTTATGCAACTGCATCAATTCAGTCTGAGAGAGAGGTGTCGAAGTGCACAGCAGATGTATATGAAGGCCAATTGGCTCATCAGAATACCCAACATGGGGGCCTGTCTGCCTGGTGGCGGCAAGATAACGATTAAATCACCAGGAAGTGATCACTGTCACAAAAAGCATCATGGGGTGATCAACGTGATGAAGCCATGAGAGCAGGGGAGGAGATCGTGACATCAGTAGCAGAAAAGACGTCATGAGCAGCACAGAAGTGGGTAGTAGAACCGTCATTGAAGACACACAAATTAAGGTATGTAACAAATTGGTGAATTAGAAGAACCCTACCCATTGAAGTGGCACTTCCAGACAGGGGGCAGTGCGAATTGAAGTGCATGAGGAGGAGATAAGGGGGCGGTAGTAGCTGTATTAAAGTAGGCAGTTCAACATAACGAAATAAAGGAGGCAGACATTGCACATGGCGATTACTGGGGTCGTTTGCAATCGTACCACTATTGCTACCAGATTGGTATAAAGAGAATAAAGTCGCTAATGACCTCGGTGCAAACCCAAGTGCAGACCCCTCCAGATGCTATCTTGGACCCAGTACAGTTCCGACAGAAAGAACGGTAACCACGAAACGTTGGAGTCTGGTCATCACAGAAGTGCATTTCTTGAAGAGCAAGACAGAATATAGAATAAGAGAAAATAAGTTGTTGTATTTTCCGTATGTAACGGTAACATCCTTTGCAATTCCTCTGCATTATCATGTGGCGACGGTCGAGATTGGGCATGGAGAAGATGAGGGAGTATGTCAGTGGGTTAGTGGTCGTCACCAACGAGGATGCAGTAACATCCATAAAAACTGGGTCTGGTTCAGAATGAGAAGCAGGGGTCGGAACCGTCCAGGGTGCTACAGATGCCCCGTCCTTGAACTTTCACTGTGTTTTCTTCTCCCTTGGAGAGAGCTGAAGGTGTTGTCAGTAAGGGAATAGGTGGCAGCGATGTCCGGATCAGCCAGAGAGCAAGAAGCTTTGGAGCCCTCGGAGTGTGGCCCCTGGTCTGGCCGAAGGTTGCAGGCTTCCTATCTTTGGAACGCCAGGGAGGGGTATTCCCAGAGGAAGAGCTATTACCAGCAGAAGCCTGAGAAGAGGATTTCTTCTGTGGCCAAGGAGGAGGAGAAGGAGAAGGTGGAGGCAGCGGAGGAGCAATTTCTTGAGGGGATGGGATGGGAGCCAGGGGGAGGGGAAGGGAAGGGGACCAGGATGGCGGTAAGGAGGAAGGGGAAGGAGAGAAGATGTGACTGAAGCAAAGTCAGATGAGAGATTCAAGGCGTGAGACTGCCAAAGTTCTTCTGGGCCTCAAAGTGGCTATGAGGCTCAAGGATCTATATCTCCTGGATCCTTTTTTTCCTTTGTATACACTGGATAGTCTGCTGAGTGGGAAGAATGTAGACCAGAAAAATTTACACAGATAGGCTGTGGGGTGCAACAGCTCCTCACATGAAGAGGGTGGCCACAGCCACCACAGATGAGAGTGTCATCGTATCATGAAGACTTGTGGCCAAACTTGAGGCAATGGAAACAACACACGGGGGGGGGGGGGGGGTGGAATGAATGGTTCGATGTCACTTGTGTATACCATCAGCTTGACCTTCTCGGGCAGGGTATGATCCTTAAAGGCCAGAAAGAAAGCACCACCGTCTACACGGTAGTCCTTAGGGCCTCTATGGATACACCAGATGAAATGAACGCCATGCTGTTCCAGATTATCCCTAAGTTCACCGTCGGACTGGAGGAAAATTACACACTGAGGCATTGTGAGAGACTTGTGAGGTCACTGACATGGAGGGATACCGACTGGCTGGCGAAGCTCTCTTTATGAGGATGGAGCCAGATCTCATCCTCCTTAAGGACTCCTGGACTAGATCCCAGCCAGTGCTTGGATTTAGAATAAAACTCATCAGCCATGGCGGCCGAATACTTGCGGTAGAAGTCATCCTCCTTGTCAGAGAGAGCGGAGGAGCGAATAGAGGTTCAGGGTATTCTCATGCCCCTGAGATGGGAAACTGCTCCTAAAGGCGGAAGAATCAACAATGGACAATGGCAGGAGTATGCAGAAGGCAATGGAAACCACAACATTAAAGGCACATAATGTGTATCAACAGTACATGTGACCTGTATCTGAAAAAGTGTCGTGGCGATCTTTCCCTTATTTGGATCTCTGAGAGGGGCAGCGAATGGGGAGTTGACCATGAGAAAAAGATTTTATAACAAACGAATAGGTAACGTCCTATGAGTCGGGGTGTGAAATGTCAGATAAACTGGGCCTCAGTGAACTGAAAAGAAAAGAAGACAAAGGTTTCTGGTCAGACGACTGTAGGGTAATATCAACAGAAGCAGCAAAAGCTATATCGAGAATAGGTGTCGTTATGAATAGGAAGATAGTGCAGAAAGTGAGTTACTGTGAACAGTTCAGTGATAGGGTTGTTTTCATCAGACTGACACTGATAACAACAGTTTTGGTTTACATGCCGACATCGCAAGCAGAAAATGAAGCTGTAGAAAATGTGTGGGGCCCTGGCCACTCGTCTCGTATAGGGTGCCTAAAGGATGCTGCGTTCTCAGAATGCTATACGACAATTCAAGAAATATTACAATAATGAAGATAAACAACACTTAACTTTGTATTACGAGGGCAGTTCAATAAGTAATGCAACACTTTTTTTTCTCGGCCAATTTTGGTTGAAAAAACCGGAAATTTCTTGTGGAATATTTTCAAACATTCTCGCTTCGTCTCGTATAGTTTCATTGACTTCCGACAGGTGGCAGCGCTGTATGTAGCTGTTAAAATGGCGTCTGTAACGGATGTGCGTTACAAACAACGGGCAGTGATCGAGTTTCTTTTGGCGGAAAACCAGGGCATCTCAGATATTCATAGGCGCTTGCAGAATGTCTACGGTGATCTGGCAGTGGACAAAAGCACGGTGAGTCGTTGGGCAAAGCGTGTGTCATCATCGCCTCAAGGTCAAGCAAGACTGTCTGATCTCCCGCGTGCGGGCCGGCCGTGCACAGCTGTGACTCCTACAATGGCGGAGCGTGCGAACACACTCGTTCGAGATGATCGACGGATCACCATCAAACAACTCAGTGCTCAACTTGACATCTCTGTTGGTAGTGCTGTCACAATTGTTCACCAGTTGGGATATTCAAAGGTTTGTTCCCGCTGGGTCCCTCGTTGTCTAACCGAACACCATAAAGAGCAAAGGAGAACCATCTGTGCGGAATTGCTTGCTCGTCATGTTGGCTGAGGGTGGCAGTTTCTTGTCAAAGATTGTTATAGGCGAAGAAACATGGGTTCATCACTTCGAACCTGAAACAAAACGGCAATCAATGGAGTGGCGCCACACCCACTCCCCTACCAAGAAAAAGTTTAAAACCATACCCTCAGCCGGTAAAGCCATGGCTACAGTCTTCTGGGACGCTGAAGGGGTTATTCTGTTCGATGTCCTTCCCCATGGTCAAACGATCAACTCTGAAGTGTATTGTGCTACTCTTCAGAAATTAAAGAAACGACTTCAGCGTGTTCGTAGGCACAAAAATCTGAACGAACTTCTCCTTCTTCATGACAACGCAAGACCTCACACAAGTCTTCGCACCCGAGAGGAGCACACAAAACTTCAGTGGACTGTTCTTCCTCATGCACCCTACAGCCCCGATCTCGCACCGTCGGATTTCCATATGTTTGGCCCAATGAAGGACGCAATCCGTGGGAGGCACTACGCGGATGATGAAGAAGTTATTGATGCAGTACGACGTTGGCTCCGACATCGACCAGTGGAATGGTACCGTGCAGGCATACAGGCCCTCATTTCAAGGTGGCGTAAGGCCGTAGCATTGAATGGAGATTACGTTGAAAAATAGCGTTGTGTAGCTAAAAGATTGGGGAATAACCTGGTGCATTTCAATGCTGAATAAAACAACCCCTGTTTCAGAAAAAAAATGTGTTGCATTACTTATTGAACTGCCCTCGTACAAGAACGTGTCGCAAGCGACGGACGACAGGCAAACAATCAGTGTATTTCTCTACATACTATGTCCATACAAGCAATGGATATGGATCGCTAATAACTGCTGTCGTAGTGGTCTGCTAGTGCCGGTCTAGTATCTGTGCGATCAAGGCTGGCAGAAGCGGCGCTTATATTCTCTTCTTGTAAAAGCCGCTCCTGTCGTGGTGCGGTCCTAGTCAGTGGGCTATTGGCTGATGGCGTCTTATAGCCTTCTCTTCTCTTGTGTTCTTCATCTTCACGCCGGCGTTTGTCGATACGCCGGAACAAAACCTGTATGAGGATACTGAACGGGTAATTCAGTACGTGCAGAGAGGTGAAAATATAATAGTCATTAGGAAAGTAATAGTAGAAAGGCTTACTGGAGAATATGGGCTTGGCAGTGGGAATGACGGAGGGGAAGGACTAACTGAGTTCTGCAATAAATTTCAGTTAGGAACAACGAATACTCTGTTGAAGAATCACAGGAGGAGGGGGAGGCATAGTTGGAAAAAGGACGGGACGTATGGGAAGATTCCAGTTAGATTACATCACCGTCAGGCAGAGATTCTCAAATAAAATATTGGATACTAACGCGTATGCAGGAGACATTATAAACTGACATCAGAATTTAGTAATGGTGAGGGGTAAGCTGAAGCTCAAGAGACTAGTCAGGGACAGTTAGTGCGCAAAGAAGTGAAATACGGAAGGAATGAAGAGATACGCTTGGATTTCTCTCAGGCTTTAGCTACTGCGATAATGAATAGCTCTGTAGGCAGTTTAGTTGAAGGGGATTTGACATTTCTAAAAATGGCTACCACAGAAGTTAATAAGAAAAGCTTAGGTACAGGAAGGTAACTACGAAGGAAAAATGGATAATAGAAGAAATACGTCAGTCTACTGACGAAAGAAGGAGGAACAAAAATGTTCATGGAAATTCAGGAATACAGAAATACTAGTCACTTCGGAATTAAATAAGTAGCAAGTCCAGGGAAGTTAAGGAAAAATAGCTGCAGAAAAAAATGATTCAATTGAAATAGAAATGATTGTCGGAAGGACTGACTCAGCATGTAGTGAAGTCGAAACAGAGTTCGGTGAAATTAATAGCAAGGGTGATAACATTCAAAGTGCAATGGGAATTCCATTGCTAAATACAGAGGAGAGAGCAGATAGGTGCAAAGAGTACAATGAAGGCCACTATGAAGGCTAGTTTGATGACGTGATAGAAGAAGAAACAGGAGTCGGTAAGAAAGAGAAAGGGGACCCAGTATTAGAATCGGAATTTAAAAGAGCGTTGGAGGACGGTCAAATAAAGCAGAAAGGATAGATAACATTCCATCGTAATTTCTAAAATTATTAAGGCAAATGGCAACAGAATGACTATTCACGTTGGTGAGCAGAATGTATGACGCTGGAGACATACCGTCAGACTTCCATAAAAACATCATCCACAAATTCCGAAGACAGCAAGAGCCGAGAAATGAGAGAATTATCGGACAGTCTGCTTAAGTAATTATGCACCCAAGTGCTAACACGAATAGTATAAAGAAGAATGAGAAAGTAAATTAAGGATTCGCCAGTTGACGACCAACTTGGTTTAAGGAAAGGTAAGAGCATAAGAGAGGCTGTTCTGACGTTACGGCTAATATCCGAAAAAAGACTGAAGGAAAATAAAGACACGTTCATAAGATCTGTCGACCTGGAAAAAACATTTGAAAATATCAAATGGTGCAAGATGCTCAAAATTCCGAGAAAAATAAGCTTGCGCTATAGGGCAAGGAGGATAGTATACAGTGTGCACAAGAAACATGAGGGAATAGTAAGACTGGAAGACCAACAACGAAGTGCTAGGATGAAAAAGGGTGTAAGACAGGAATGTAGTACTTCACCCCAACGTTCAATCTACACATCGAAGAAGAAATGAAAAAAGTTTCACTAGTGGGATTAAAAAGGGGAAAACATTTCAGTGATAAGGTTCACCGATGACACAGAATTACAGTATCTGTGGACTGTAATTAACAGTCTAACAAGTACAGAGTATGAATTGAGGGAAAACCGAAGGAAGACGAGGTCAATGAGAAGTAGCAGAAATGAGAGCAGGGACTTAATATCAGAACTGAGGATCAAGAAGCAGACGAAGTTAAGGGATTCTGCTATCTAGGCAGCAAAACAGACCTTGACAGACCGAGCAAGCAGGACATAAACAGCAGAGTAGCAATGGCGAAGTGTCATTCCTGGCCAAGAGAAATGTTCTATCCTAAACATAGACTTAGGCCTCAGAAAGAAGTTTTTGAAAATGGAGGTCTGGAGCACAGCACTGCATAGTGGTGAAACGTGGGCCGTGAAACATGGGCCGTGGAAAAACCGGAACAGAAAAGAATCAGGATTTGGGATGTGGTGCTACAGAAGAATGTTGAATGTTAGGTGGGCTGATAACGTAAGAAAGGAGCAAGTTCTGTTAAAACATCAAGGAGTAACTTCCATGGTACTAGAGGGAGCTATAGAGGGCAAAGTCTGTAGAGGAAGACAGAAGAGGAAGACAAATAACTGAGGATGCAGAGTGCAAATGCTATTCTGAGACGAAAAGGTTGGCACAGGACAGCAATTTGTGGCGGGCAGCATCAAATCAGTCAGAAGAATGAAGACATATATACGAGGGTAAGTCAATTATTATCCACAAAGTAGTTACAAAATTTTATTATAATCAAATAGGAAACTTACAAGAACATCATTTTTCGACATAGTCTCCTTGCTTCCTGAAGCCCTCATAAAAGAAGGTCCTCGATTGAGCTGCGATCCAGGAATGCACCGCTTCTTTCACTACTTCATCCGAGGCAAATGGACAGCCCCTTGATAGCTGTTTGAGTGGGCCAAACAAGTGATAGTCAGAAGGGGCAAGATCGGTACTATATGGAGCATGATGCAGTACTTCAAATTTGAGTTTCTGGAGCTTTTCAGAAGTGTGGACAGCAGTATGCGGACGAACATTGTGCAACGACACAACACCTTTTGACAGCAATCCTCGGCGTTTGCTTCGAACTGCAGGCTTTAGCCTGGAAGTAAGCATCTCACTGTAAAGTACACTGGTTATTGTTGTGCTCCTTTCCCCATAATGTTCCAGTACTGGACCTTGTGTGTCCCAAAAAACCGTAAGCATCAGCTTTCCTGAGGACGGTTGGGTCTTGAACTTTTTCTTGAACGGTGAATTGCGATGTTTCCATTCCATACTCTGCTGTTTACTCTCCGGCTCGTAATGATGGATCCATGTTTCGTCACCAGTAACGATCCTGTCTAAGAAGTTGTCACTTTCGTTACCATAGCCATCCAAATGTTTTTGCAGATGTCCAAGCGCGGTTGTTTATGCAACTGTGAGAGTTGTTTTGGGACCCATCTTTCACAATCTTTATGAAACCCAAGTCTGTTGTGGATGATTTCGTAGGCAGAAAAATCACTAATTTTCGGGCAATTTGCCACTTCGTCAATAATTAATCGTCTGTGTAAGAGAATCATTTCATTTGAACCCTCAATGGTTTCTTCCTTTGTAGCGGTAAACGGTCGCCCGGCTCCTTCATCGTGCGTAACAGTAGTGCGACCATTTCGTTATTTTTCAATCCATTCGTAGACACTCCGTTGTGGCAAAACACTGCTCCCGCACTGTACCGAAAATCTTTGATGGGTTTCGGCTCCTGATACGCCTTCCGACCACAAAAAGCGGATCAGTGAACGTTGCTCTTCTTTGGTGCAAATAGACAACAGTAGCGTTCTCGCTTCCCGAGTACGGGGTCCCGGGTTCGATTCCCTGCCTCGAGATGACTGGGTGTTGTTGTGTCGTCTTCATCATCATCATTCATCCCCATTACGGTCGGAGGAAGGCAACGGCAAACCACCTCCACTAGGACCTTGCCTAGTACGGCGGAGCGGGTTTCCCGCATTGTCCCCTATACTGTGTTAAGGAATATGGGATTTCATCATCATCAGCCATGATTAACAGCACGGCAGCGATAATGAAACTAACATTGCAAAGATATAACAACAAATAAACCAACCATGCGTCATCAACATAAAATGACAGCACTACCAAAATAAACAAAAATATAACTAAATTGCGGATAATCATTGACTTACCCTCGTACATATAGATCATGGGGTAAGGCAGCACTCACCAATGAAGATACCCGTCCAGGGTTCTGAAGGAAAAGTCCGTGTCCATGAGGATCTTAACGCTCTAGGTGAAGTCTGCTCCTGTCAGAATCTAGCACCAGAGGGTAAAGATCTGCATTCTCCGGATGTAACATCCAGAGAAATCTCCTCAGGCAAAACTGGTAACTCGTGATCAGTCAATGACGAGTGGATATCAGGCGCTCAACACCCCCCCCCCCCCCTCCCAGCCAGCTAAATTTTGAGAAAAAGTGTCCCACGAGAAACTTCCACGTAAGAAAGGCACGCGCGAGAGGGAAACAGAGCGAGAGAGAGCTCTTTTGAACAAGCGAGCTGGAGTATGGTTGTTGCGGTACTCTAGTATTCAGAAAACCTTAACATTCCATTGTCCGTGTTAGAGAAGAATGTTGAATTTTACGAGTAGATGGACTGATATGGTAAGGAAGGTGCAAGTTCTATTAAGACATTAAGGAGCAACTTCGCCATGCCACTGATTCTGTTGAGCCACAAGGAAATGCCTCTATCTTGACGTGAAAGATCAGTTTCAGCTCAGAAAGAGTTGCACCTGGCACCCGGCTATTCAAAGCTGTACCTTTACGAGTATTTACAAAGATGGAAAAAGTAGCCCATAATGAGCATCACGCCGCTAGTTCGATCTGACATACCACTACGTAAACAATTCCCATATTCGTTCCTGGTGAGTCCTGTTGTACACACAAGAGGAATGGGCGTTTTGCCAGTTTGGCTGGTTACTCGAAGGAGCCAGACGACGACCACCTCAAGCATGAATGTTTGCTACTGGGTCACCTCTCCAGAGTGTTCGAAAGTGAATCAAAACGCCCCTTGGAAAAGAATCCCCGTTGCGGTTCCACAGGCTCGGGCATTCTGACATTGTCTTCTCGCAATGCTCGTGGAGGGGCGAAAAGCATTTTATGTGCCTATCTGTACTAAGAGAAATGTTTCCCTCAGTGGAATTGCCCAAACCATGCCCACTGCTCTAAGCTACGCCTCGACCAGATCCAGAGAGAAGCGTCCAATTAGGAAGTAGAAACTTACACCTTCATTAACGATGAATAAAAATTTGTCGTTCAAAAAAATGGTTCAAATGGCTCTGAGCACTATGGGACTCAACTGCTGTGGTCATAAGTCCCCTAGAACTTAGAACTACTTAAACCTAACTAACCTAAGGACAGCACACAACACCCAGCCATCACGAGGCAGAGAAAATCCCTGACCCCGCCGGGAATCGAACCCGGGAACCCGGGCGTGGGAAGCGAGAACGCTACCGCACGACCAAAAAATTTGTCGTATATTGCCTCTAAAAGTGATTCAGTTGAGTTACAGTAGGAAGAAATTTGACACTTATTGAATTCGATACGAATTTCTGTTATCAGAGTAGTGCAAATCGATATCATACGAAACAAGTTTGACAGAGAACTAGCAGACGTTTCACACTATTTGTATGTCGCTTTATCACAGACAACCCTTTTGGTCAGAAAACAGACCATCCTCAGATATCTATTAGACAAGGAAAAAGACCAAAATTAGGCACTGTGCTCAATAATTAAAATAATTAGTATGTATGTATTTATTACACGACTTGTGTCAGATCATGACAAATTGTATCTGATACATGTCCGGTTCTATGGTCTCTCTTCTAGGAATCGTCAGACGCGTTTTCTCTGGTGTTTTGCAGGTATTTGAAATTTAGTTTTCGCAATGTGTATCTGAAACCAGTTCAAACACTCGCTGCTTGTCACCTCTTTCAGGCGAAGCCCAATGTCGACGGAAAGCGTCGGTTTGTTTCCCGTTACAAACAAAATTATTTTTAATGCGGAACCTTACGTACCCATTCGATGAGGGGCCCTACATTAGTCTATTGCGATGTTTGTTTTATCGATACGTATTAACAGGGACAGTAAAACTCGATGAATAACCAGTAATTCAGTAGTGACAGCACTGCCCTAGACCGCGGTGACTACTACCGCCAAGCATGCAATGAATGCTGCTGGATTGCTGATTATTCTTCGTGTATTACTGTTCCTGTTAATACACATCGATAAAACGAATGTCGGACTAGACCAATTTCGGAGTGCTATATTGAATGGGCACATGTTGTTGTTGTTGTGGTCTTCAGTCCAGACACTGGTTTGATGTAGCTCTCCATGCTACTCTATCCTGTGCAAGCTTCTTCATCTCCCAGTACCTACTGCAGCCCACATCCTTCACTATCCGCTTAGTGTATTCATCTCTTGGTCTCCCTCTACGATTTTTACCCTCCACGCTGCCCTCCAGTATTAAATTGGTGATCCCTTGATGCTTCAGAACATGTCCTACCAACTGATCCCCTCTTATAGTCAAGTTGTGCCACAAACTCCTCTTCTCCCCAATTCTGTTCAATACCTCCCCATTAGTTATGTGATCTACCCATCCAACATTCAGCATTCTTCTTGGGCTGACTCCAGCTACATAGTACAAAAAACAAATTACAATACCTGACGAAACACAAGCTAAAGCGCGCCTGACGACTTTTGGGAGAGACACCGATTACGGTGACGACGACCAGCGATCCTGTCTTTCAGAGCTGATGCACACTAGAGCTGCTAGTAAAATATCGATATATCAATACATCGACATTTGCTCGGACAGCATCGATAAGTCTATGTGACATTTATTAATGATATTCTTCGAGATATCGACGTCTAAACGGCAATATCGAGAACCAATATTTTCCTTTCATATTTTTTCGGAATCTTCGCTAAATATTTGCAACTGTTCTTTTCAACATAAATTTACTTTCTTCAACATCATTTTACTTTCACTATGTGAAGGAGTCTTACTTCTTTTTGAGCTTTCATCACGTCCAGTCTCTCTCTTTGACTGTGTGAAGCAATTCTAGGTGGCACAAAGACGAAGTCCGATTGCACTGGGGAGGGAGTTAAGTGTGAATGGAATAGTGAGGTATCCGATGTGAATACATAGCACACAAGTTGCGTCAAAAACAATTTTTAACGCAGCTAGTGTGATATTTCTTCACACCAGCATTCTTCAAAGACAGTTGTTGTAAATGATGAAAAAAATTCTAACTGACAAAATTGGTCTTTGCGGTGGGCAGAGGCGTGTGGGAGGAAATGCTGACGTGATCGGCGCTCGGTGCCACCAACAGAAATTGGAACATTTAAATTCACTACGCAATTTTGACACAACTACTGCTATTTCGCTGGCGTTTACAGTGATGAAAAACCAGAGAAGTTGACACCAAGTGTTCTGGACAAATCCGATATGTGACGAAACCGAACGACGAACCCATCGGATAAATTTTATTGTGTCACTTACATGCAGTTGCCATTGTCAGCAAAGTGGTTATCACCAAGCCTGAACGTGCATCTTTTTTTTTTTCAATTCTTGCTCTAAGGGGGATAAGGAGACTGCTAGCTTGATGATGTAAAGAATGGTATCTAATAATAAATCAACACTTAATTATACGGCTCTAAAACCGGCAGTATAGTTACAAGGTGCAGCAGATACTTTTATAGGCTGGCACGTCGACATTTTTTCCGTCGACAAATCGATACCTTTTTTCGATGTATCGAGTGCTGATAATGATATCTTTTAAAATATAGATGTATCGCATTCCCGATACTTTAAAAAATAGCCCGCATCTCGTGGTCGTGCGGTAGCGTTCTCGCTTCCCACGCCCGGGTTCCCGGGTTCGATTCCCGGCGGGGTCAGGGATTTTCTCTGCCTCGTGATGGCTGGGTGTTGTGTGATGTCTTTAGGTTAGTTAGGTTTAGGTAGTTCTAAGTTCTAGGGGACTGATGACCATAGATGTTAAGTCCCATAGTGCTCAGAGCCATTTAAACCATTTTTTTTTTTTAAATATCAACTGTCCAAACGCACACCATGCCTGAGCTCTCATGGACTAATGGGATCAAGGGTAGGTGACGCTATGGCACTACTGCGGAACAGGCTGGCAGTTTGGGGTGCAAGGGCATCTTACTGGACCGAGCGAGGTGGCGCAGTGGTTCGACACTGGACTCGCATTCGGGAGGACGACGGTTCAATCCCGCGTCCGGCCATCCTGATTTAGGTTTTCCGTGATTTCCCTAAATCACTCCAGGCAAATGCCGGGATGGTTCCTCTGAAAGGGCACGGCCGACTTCCTTCCCCATCCTTCCCTAATCCGATGAGACCGATGACCACGCTGTCTGGTCTCCTTCCCCAAAACAACCAACCATCTTACTGGGATGAAAGAAGGTGTTAGGGAAACAGCTAGCGTTAAGCGGGAAATCCACGTTCCATACTCGCTTCGGCACAAATTTCCCCCTCTCACAATTGATCTATTGTCCACCCCTGGTGGCTGAATGGTCAGCGTGACAGAATGTCAATCCTAAGGGCCCGGGCTCGATTCCCGGCTGGGTCGGAGCTTTCCTCCGCTCAGGGACTGGGTGTTGTGTTGTCCTAATCATCGTCATTTCATCCCCATCGACGCGCAAGTCGCCGAAGTGGCGTGAGATTGAAAGACATGCACACGGCGAACGGTCTACCCGACGAGAGGCCCTAGTCACACGACATTTACATTTATTGATCTATTTCAGTGATCAAATGCGGCTAACGTCTTTAAAAATATTTGATCATGTCTTGTAATTCCACTGGTGCGAGAGTTAAACTGGGACTATCCTCCTGGATTTTCTTTTGTAAAGGAATATCGGGAACTGGAGCTTAGAAGGTCTACTTGTGCTTTGCTACCATCAGCTTCACTGCCTGTGTCGGTGACTAGTGTTTGGAGGCTACGGTGCCACTGACAACCTTTACATATTCACCAAACGCTCGGTAACTATTTTTTTTAATCTGAGCTACCTTTTCTTTGCATGCTCCTTCCTAGAGCTATAGGTTACGTTTGTACTTAAGGTAGAATAATATTGCCTCTTTATACTGTTCACTGAAAATATAACTCCTACAGCTCGATTCAGTTGTTCTTTGTATTTAGGTAATCATTGTTTCTACAGCTGCATCAGTATCACTGTTACCTGTTTCAACGAGAATCTCCTCAAAGAACTAACATTTAGTGTATTAGCTTACATTTAATGTATTTCTCTTGTCAGTGAGCTTTAGGACAACCTGTTCAAGTAGTTTCCGAGAAAGCTCTTGGTATTGTTTCGCAGGATGATGTCTTATGCTCACCACTTACGAAACTGTAGTTGTCACCATCAACTACTGGATGATTACAGGCATTGCTGTCAGTTTCGAATTTTAGCCAGGTATTTGTGCCTGTTATAATGTGTGCGCCACTGACTTTCATGAGTGCTGTTAGCACTAGAACTTCTTTGTGAATGTTGACACTAATACTTCGGGATGTTCTAGAGTTATCATTTTCTGGCTTCATGGAAATCACATAATATAAAATAACTTTCTATGCACCCCATACACAGTCATTCACATGGGAAAAACGGCATGCGTGAAAAATTTGAACGAACTTTTTCTTTTTCCAAAAGAAACGATAATGACGAGAATGTTTATGCTCACTTCTACAGTCCAATTAAGTTTGCAGCTCTCTTTCTTGTCTGTTCCTAGTAAGCTTATTACTAGCCAGTTACGACACCCCTAATGCTTCTCACTATATAATAGCAGCACACACGGTCTAAGATGTCATTTGGAAAATAGGGAAAAAATGTCTCCCTACAAATTCTTACTGTATGATTGTATCAGGTGCTTTGCCGAAAAAATTGGACCTCTATCAGAGCATTTCTATTGTGAAATTCGTCTAAGGGGAGGAAAAACCACATTCTACCACTTTTTATAACAATATTCTGACAACGAATCAGATCTGTTCACGATGACCAAGTCCTTTACAGATATTGGAATACTTTTAAAATCAATGTATTATTGTAACTGATTGTTAATAGCTGCCGTTCGGAGCACTTTAGCGTCACAATTTAAGTATATAGAGGAATTTTCTTGGTAAATTGCTCGCCATGAAGTAGATTTTACCACCATGTCATGATAACTTAATCATTTTTTTCACATATACATAATATTCCTTGCCACACAGATATTATTACAAGGACACAGTCTGCCTTTTTTTCAGTTTTCTGGCTTTTGGGATATGCCCATACAGATATCCCAATAGTAGAATGTCAATTATGACGATACGAACGTGAGGACAACACAACACACAGTTTCTTAGCAGAGAAAATCTCTGATCTGGCTGGGAATCAAATCAGTATCCCCTCAGTTAGCCATCTGCCTTGATGATCACGCAGTTACCGAGGTGCTTTCGGCAGTGGGGCGGTGTGGAAGTCTCGTTTACATCCCTACCGAGACACTGCAAACGATATTGTGGTTTACAGCCGTCTCCAGCAACTAACTTCCTTCGAAGCACCATGACATTTTCATAACGAAAATCGACGTTGAAATTCAGTTTTGCGGCCGAGAACGCCCGTCCAAAAGCGTTGGAAATTGAACCATTATCACGTATGACATTAGCATACAATATAATGAAGTAGCAGAGATTCATCTCTCCATCGTGAGTGGCGTGATCCGTGTGAAGTTGGTGACCGATGCAGCTTGTGAAATGATCCTCAATAAGAACCATGGACCTTGCCATTGGTGGGGAGCTTACGCGCCTCAGCGCGGTGCAACCACAACGGAGGGTATCTGTTGAGAGGCCAGACAAACATGTGGTTCCTGAAGAGGGGCAGCAGCCTTTCCAATAGTTGCAGGGGCAACAGTCTGTATGATTGACTGATCTGGTCTTGTAACATCAACCAATACGACCTTGCTGTGCTGGTACTGTGAATGGCTGGAAGCAAGGGGAACCTACAGCCATAATTTTTGCGAGGGCATGCAGCTCTACTGTAAGGTTAAATAATGACGGCACCAACTTGGGTAAAATATTCTGGAGGTAAAACAGTCCCTCATTCGGATCTCTGGGCGGGACTACGCGGGGTGATGTCGTTGTCAGGAGAAACAAAACTGGCGTCCTACGGATCAGAGCGTGGAATGTCAGATCCCTTAAGCGGGCAGGTAGGTTAGAAAATTTAAAAAGGGATATGCATAGATTAAAGATAGGTATAGTAGGAATTAGTGAAGCTCAGTCGCAGGAGGAACAGGAATTCTGGTCAGGTGTATACAGGGTTATAAATACAAAATCAAACAGGGCTAATGCAGGAGAATTTTTAATAATGAATAATAAAATTAATAAAATAGGAACACGGTAAGCTACTATGAACAGCTTAGTGAACGCATTATTGTAGGCAAGATAGACATGAAGCCCACATCCGCCACAGTAGTACAAATTTATATGCCAACTAGCTCCGCAGGTGAGGAGGAGATTGAGGAAATCTGTGATGAGAAAAAAGAAATTACTCAGATAGCTAAGGGAGACCAAAATTTAATAGTCATGGGGAACTGGAATTCGATAGTAGGAAGACGAAGCGAAAGAAAAGCAGTAGAAGAATATGGACCAGAGAAAAAGGAATGAAAGCCAGCCGCGGTGGTCTAGCGGTTCTAGGCGCTCAGTCCGGAGCCGCGCGACTGCTACGGTCGCAGGTTCGAGTCCTGCCTCGGGCATGAATGTGTGTGATGTCCTTAGGTTAGTTAGGTTTAAGTAGTTATAAGTTCTAGGGGACTGATGACCATAGATGTTAAGTCCCATAGTGCTCAGAGCCATTTGAGCCATTTTTGAAAGGAATGAAAGAGGAAGCCGTCTGGTAGAATTTTGCACAGAGCGTAATTTAACTATAGGTAATACTTGATTTAAGAATCATGAAGGAGGGCTGTGTAGTGGGAGAGTCCTGGAGACAGCAGAAGGTTTCAGACTGATTATATATCGGTAAGATAGAGATGCTGGGACCAGGTTTTACATTGTAAAACATTTCCACGGGCAGATGTCGTCTCTGACGACAGTTTATTGGTTACGAACTGCGGAATAAAACTGGAAAAAGTGCAAAACATCGCGAATATAAAGAGATGAGACCTGGATAATCTGAACGAATCAGAGGCTGTAGAGAGTTTCAGAGGGAGCATTAGGGAACGACTGAGAAAAACAGGGGAAAGGGATACATTAGAAGAAGGATGGGTCGCTTTGAGAGATGAAATAGTGAAAGCAGCAAGGACCAAGTAGGTAAAAAGACGAGAGCTATTAAAAATCCTTGGGTAACACAAGAGATATTAATTTAATCCATGAAAGGAGAAACTATAAAAATGCAATAAATGAGGCAGGCGAAAGGGAATTCAATCGTCTAAAAAATGAGATCCATATGGAGCGCAAAAGGGCTAAGCAGAAATGGCTAGAAGACAAATGTAAGTATGTAGAAGTACATAACACTAGGGGTAAGAGACCTTTGGAGAAAACAGAACCAGCTGTACGAATCTGAAGAGCTCAGGCGGAAAACCAGTCCTAAGCAAAGAAGGGAAAGTAGAAAAGTGGAAGTAGTATATGGAGGGTACATACGAGGGAGATGTACTTCAGGACAAGTTTATGAATATGGAAGAGAACGTAGACGCAGATGAGAATGGAAATACGATACTGCGTGCAGGCCCCAGGGGAATACAACATTCGGTTTGAGTTACTGATAGCCTTGGGAGAGTCATCCATGATAAAACTCTTCCATCTGGTGAGCAAGATGTATGAAACAGGTGAAATACCAACAGAGGCCAAGAAAAATATGGTAATTTCAGTTCCAAAGAAAGCAGATTCTGACAGGTTCGAAAATTACCAAACTATCAGTTTAATAAGTCATTGTTGCAAAGTACTATCGCGAATCCTTTACAGAGGAATTGAAAAACTGGTAGAAGCCGACCTCAGGGAAGATCAGTTTGGATTCCGGAAAACTGTAGTAAGACTCGAGGCAATACTGACCCTACGACTTCTCATAGATGAAAGGTTAAGGAAAGATAAACCTACGTTTATAGCATTTGTAGACGTAGATAGCACTTGTGCTCTAGTGGTTCGCTGGCACGGTAGCTCAGAGTGATCCGTCAGAGGGGTAGCTTCCTCTGCAATAAAAATGTTAAAAAAATAACTGAGTGGATGGATCAACGATGAACTTCAACGGGTTGTTGGGACGTCCGACTCGAATAAGTACGGCGAACAATAATAGACAAAATGATATCAGCAACAAAATAGTTGTAATCGCTCGAGGAAAAAAGAGGGTACCGTCTTTGGTTAGTAATAAAATCGTCCTCGGTCCCGGGTTAGAAACCCGCCACTGCTTAAATTTTGATTAATAATCAGCGTTGGCGGCCGAAGGCTTTCGGCATAACAAGTCAATCTAATTCTGCCAACAGCCTTGTCAAAGAGGACGGAGGAGCGGAAATTGTTCTGCCCATTTCCTTGTCCTTCAAATGGGAGGTGGAAGAATCAGCAATGATCAACGACATGAGGATGCAGAAAGCAATGGAAACAATAGCATTAAATTCACTTAACGTGTATCCACAGGACATGTGGCCTGTAATTGAAAAAGTGTCATGATGGTCTCTCCATTGGCGAAAGATTCCGGAATAGTCCCATAATTCGGATTTCCGGGAAGGGACTGGGGGACTGGAATGCAGTCGTAGCGGAAGGAACAGAAGAAATGCTTACAGGAGAATATGGGTTTGGGAAAAGGAACAAGAGAGGGGAAAGACTTATTGAGTTCTGTAATTAATTTCAGATAGTAATAGTGAATACTCTGTTCAAGAACCACAAGAGGAGGAGGTATACTTGGAAAAGGCCGGGCGATACGGCAAGATTGCAGTTAGATTACTTCATGGTCAGGAAAAGATTCCGAAATCATATACGGGATTGCGAGGTGTACCCAGGATCAGACGTAGACTCATATCACAGTGTAGTAGTGATGAAGAGTAGGCTCAAGCTCGAGATATTAGTCAGAAAGAATCAATACACAAAGAAGTCAGACAAGGAAGGACTAAGGATTGAGAAGATACGCTTGAAATTCTCTAAGCCTATAGATACAGCGATAAGGAATATCTCAAAAGGCAATACAGTTGGAAAGGAAATAATACCTCTAAATAGGGCAGACACAGAAGATAGAAAGAAAAGCATAGGTACAAAGAAGGTAAACACGTAGAAACCATGGGTAACAGAAGATATACTTCAGTTGATCGATGAAAGAAGGAAGTGCAAAAGTGTTCAGGGAAGTACAGCAGTGCTGAAATACAAGTCACTGAGGAATGAAATAAACAGGAAGTGCAAGGAAGCTAAGACAAAATGGCTGCACGAAAAATCTGAAGAAGTTGAAAGAGAAATGATTGTCAGACTGACTGACTCGGCATTTAGGAAAGTCAAAACAATCTACAGTGAAATTAAAAGCAAGTGTGTTAATGTTAAGTATGGAACGTGAATCCCACTGTTAAACGCAGAGGAGAGAGCGGATAGGAGAAAAGAATACACAAAAGGCCTCTGCAAGGGGGAAGATTTGGTCAATGTAATAGAAGAAGAAACAGGAGTCGATATAGAGGAGAAAGGGATCCAGTATTAGAATCAAAATTTAAAAGAGATTTGGAGGATTTAAGATCAAATAAGGCAGAAGGTATGGATAACATTCCATCAGAATTTCTAAAATCATTGGAGCAGATGGTAAAAAAACGACTATACACGTTGGTGTGTGGAATGTATGAGTCTAGCGATATACCACATGCCTTTCGGAAAAATATCATTCACACAGTTCCGAAGACTGCAAGAGCTGACAAGTGCGACAATTATTGCACCATCAGCTTAACACTTAATGCATCCAAGTTGCTGACAAGGATAATATACGGAAGTATGGAAAAGAAAATTGAGGATGTCTTAGATAAAGATCAGTTTGGCTTTCGGAAAGACAAAAATACCAGAGAGGAAATTCTGACGTTGTGGTTGATAATGGAAGCAAGACTAAAGAAAAATCAAGGCACATTCACAGGATTTGTCTACCTGGAAAAATCGCTCGACCAGAAAAAAATAGGGGTAAACTATAGTGAGAGACGGATAATATGCAATATGTTCAACAGCCAAGAGGGAATAATAGGGAATAATATGAATGTACGACCAAGAAGGAAGTGCTCGTATTAAAAAGGGTGTAAGACAGCGATGTAGACTTTCGCCCCTTCTGTTTAACCTGTACGTCGAATAACCAATGGTGAGTATAAATGAATGGTTCAGGAGTGGAATTAAAATACCAGGTCAAAAGATATCAATGTTATAATTCGCTGATGATACTGATATCCTGAGTGAAAGTGGAGAAGAATTACAGGACCTACTGAACAGAATGAACAGTCTAATGAATATAGAATGTGGACTGAGAGTAAATCGAAGAAAGACGAAAGCAATCAGAAGTAGTAGAAATGAGAACAGCCAGAAACTTAACATCAGGACTGATGGTCCCGAAGTAGATGAATTTAAGGAATTCTGCTACCTGGGCAGCAAAATAACCAATGATGGACAGAGCAAGGGAGGCATCAGAAGCAGACTAGCACTGGAAAAAAGGGCATTCCTGGCCAAGATGTTTCTACTAGTATCAAACGCAGACCTTAATTTGAGGAAGAAATTTCTGAGAATGTGCATTTGGAGCACAGCATTGTATAGTAGTGAATCATGGACTGTGGAAAAACCGGAACAGAAGAGAATCGAAGCACTTGAAATATAGTACTACAGACGAATGCTGAAAATTAGGTGACTGATAAGGTAAGTAATGAGGAGGTTCTACGCAGAATAGGAGAGGGAAGGAATGTGTGGAAAACATTGACAAGAAGAAGGGACAGGATGATAGGACATCTGTTAGGACATCAAGGAATGACTTCTATGGTAAGAGAGTGAACTGTAGAGGGCAAAAACTGTAGAGGAAGACGGAGATTTGAATATATCCAGCAAATAATGGATGATGTAGGTTGCAAGTGTTGCTCAGAGATGAAGATGTTGGCACAGGAGACGAATTCGTGGTATACTGAATCAAACCAGTCCGAAGGCTGATGATTCAAAAAAACTTAGAGGAAGCTTTTGACAACGTTGCCTGGAATACTCTCTTTCAAATTCTAAAAGTGGCAGGGGTAAAGTACAGGATGCGAAGGCCTATCTAAAATATGTACAGAAACCAGATGGCACTTATAAGAGTCGAGGGGCTTGAAATGGAAGCAGTGGTTGAGAATGGAGTGAGACAGCGTTGTAGCCCATCCTTGATGTTATTCAGTCTGTATACTGAACAAGTAGTATAAGAAACAAGAAAAAAATTTGCGGTATGAATTAAAGCATAGGGAGATGAAATAAAAGGTCTGAAGCGTGCTGGTGACGTTGAAATTCTGTCAGAGCTTGAAAGAGCAGTTGAATGAAATGGACAGTATCTTGAAAGGAGTAAATAAGATGAGCATCAACAAAAGCAAAACGAGGATAATGGAATGTAGTCGAATTAAATCAGGTGATGCCGCGGGAAAAAGATTAGGGAATGAGACACCTAAACTAGTAGAAGAGTCTTGCTGTCTGGGAAGAGAAGTAACTGACGATGGTCAGTAGGGAGGATATAAAATGTAGAATAGAAATTGCAAGAGTAGCGTTTCTGAAGAAGATAATTTTTTTAGTATCGAGTATACACTTAAATATTACTAAGTTATTTCTGAAAACATTTGTATGGAGTGTAGCCATGTATGGAAATGAAACATGGACGATAAACAGATTAGACAAGAAGAGAATAGAAAGTTTTGAGACGAGGTGCTACGGAAGAATGTTGAATATTAGATGGGTACATCATGTAACTAATGAAGAGGTACTGAATAGGAATCGGGAAAAGAGAAATTTGTGGCATAACCTGCCTAGAAGAATGTATCAGTTAGTAGGTCATATTCTGAGGCATCAGGAGATCATCAATTTAGTACTTGGGGAAAGCGTTGAAGGTAAAAATTGTAGAGGAAGACCAAGACCAAGCAGATTCATAAGGATGTAGGTCGCAGCAGTTACTCGGAGATGAAAAGGCTTGCACAGGATAGAGTAGCATAAAACCAGTCTTTGGACTGAAGACCACAACAACGACAACAAGACGAGCAACCTTTAATTCAGACATTCAGATGGATGCATTTGCCCTGGGAAAGTGGAACATGTGGATCTCGACCAAAGGAAGGCCTGTGTCTAGAGCTAATATTTGAGGTGCCAGCAGAGATGGTGATCACAATGTTGAGACCCTATGGCGATGTGATAAACCACATGGCGGAAAAATATGCATACTTAATCCTGTACTCAGTTCTGAACATGGTGTGTCAGGTGTGCATTGGCCTTACTAAACATTTCTCGTCCTATTTGAACACAGGCATATGTTGTACCATAGTAGTTTACGGCCGTCACCCAAAGACTTGTTCTTGATGCAAGGAAGAGGGACATCTCAGATCGAGCTGTATGCAAAGCCGCATCATGCAACTGCCACAATGAGAAGAGATGAAGTTGTCCAATCCAGTGGTGCTCTTGTTGATATATGTATGGATCTTCCAATCTGTACCATGTGATCATTGACTATTGACGTAAGTGTAGTTGACCCTGAATAGTGCCGATGCTGCTGCAGGGCACAATGGGTGGACAGTCCAAGCTTCCTGGGCACACCTTAGCACCGGTCTTGCAACACAAGATCGGAATAGCACTGCAGGAGACGTGGTGGTGAGAACAGACGCTTTTCTCCCAATGACAATTACGCCAGTCATTGCTGGACACACATACTCAAGTCTATAAAAAATAGACTCCAGAGTAATAGAATAAACATCGACTACTTCAGTCTGATACCTGCAGCATATTGTCTACAGAAGATGAAGATCCTGATTGTGGGGGTTCGACTGGCAGTGGATTCACAGGAGATCTTTCATAGCACCATACTTCTGAGTGATGGACAGCAGACGGAGCCAGACACTCCATGAATTCTGTGGGATGACCACCATACAACCCTGAAAGTGTAGGCCAACTATGTTGAGGACATGACGTCTGCTGCGATAGGTAAGGCGGTTTAGTTGCGTAATATCACGACAGTTAAATGACCATGGATACCCATTGTCGACAGCAGGGCCTTCTTTGAGTTTCGCACTTCTCTCTCTCTCTCGATGGGAGCAAAAAATACCACTTTCCTGTGCCAGGCCTATCAGATTGCAACCCTGTCAGTCTCAGTACCATCACTAGCAAGGTAAAGCTGCAGATATTCCATGACGTGTAGCAGGCAGCGGATCTCGATGTTCCACTCGTACAGGAAGTGCACCTCACCTCTGTTTATGCATACAACATCAACCAGGGCAACGGCAGCAGTATAACCATTCTCATAAAGAAAGGAATTGTAGTAGATGTTGTGACACACCTCCTGTCAGCATGAGGACTTAGTATCACATATGTCCCTTTTAGTAAGGACAAGAGGAGAGACAGACTGAGGTTTCACATGGACGAGGTAGCACCCTTATTCAAGGGACAGTATGATTATCGGGCGACTGTCAATCCTATGGGGTGACTGTCATCACAAGATGAAATGTCATACTTTAACACATGCCTGGAAATGCAAGAACTGGTGCAAAGCCTCCGCCTCGTCGATACCTGACAGAGTATTCACAGCGACAGACAGGGATGCGTATACAGTACCAGATATTTGGCGAGTCACCTTGCCTGGGTCTACATCTCTCAGGGACTTACAGAGAGACGCCTGGCACTGAGATTTGGGCAGTGGCCTTCAACGATCATGATGCATACCTCTTCACCATTTCCCTCCCAAGGCAAAGTGTGTTTTGGAGCAGGAACTCGTAGAAGATGGATGTCGTGCTGCTTGAGGATCCAGAGTATCAGCAGAAGATAGTGGAGGCGTGTAGAAACTTTAACAGGTGCCATTTGACTTTTCCTTCCACAATCTCCTGCAGTTCAATTGTGCAAAGACTTCTCTGTGGTGTATAATGACGGACTGCCATCAAGAGGCTACGTTTTGGCAATGGCACATCATGGAATATCATTTTATGCTGCTACGGGAGATAGCTGCCCAACCACCAGCGCCAGATATCAGGCTGAGTTTCGGTAAATTCAAGTGAAGATCACTATGCTTAACGATGCCATCTCGAGAGCGCACCTGTCCGCGCACATAGTCAGAACTGGCTGAGTGGTGAACAGTAGGCCATTCAACACATCATCCATGAATGTCCCAGATGTCGAAGAGCTCTGGTTTCTATGCTGGATATGCTGGATGGCTGGAACCTGACTATCAAAAGGATAACGCCAATGACTTAAGGATCATTACTCGCGGTTCTACTTTGCAGAAGACCACGACAGTGGAGAGTTGGTTGAAGTCCTCCACTTGCTGCGTTTTGCCCTTGATGGAGATGTATTGGCGATCCCCATAGACTCATAATGGCAGTGAACGTCTCTGACGCCCTCCGCAAAGGGGCGTCCTATAAACCTCGAGGTCAGATGTTCTCCTGATAGAGTTTTGTTCTATGTTACACAATGTTACGATCTCTCAATGGGTTACAATATACCAAGAACTGATGATCTCTGCAGAGCAGATGCCGCCTGCCTGTTTGATGGCATTGTTATGTAAGTCCACAAGTTGTCTGCCGAAAGGGAAGTTGACCATTACTGTCCCCTTATGCTGGTGAACAGCAATTTCAAGCTATTGATGAGGATTCTGGCTACCCACATTCGGAGTGCCCTGCCCCAAGTCGCCTCCACAGACCACGCATGTCTCAATGGTAACAGCGACATCCGGATGTCATCACATTAGTGGAAACGTGTTTCATAGACAGGACCTTGGTGTCAATGGCCTTTGACCACAATTTCGATAGGGTACGCCACGACTATCTTGAGAAGATTCTTTGCCGGCTTACCTCCCCCCACAGTAAGCGGGGTCTTCATGTTCTCCGCAATGGGGGCATTAGGCGTTGGTCTCTATACGTAAATAAACCAGTTACTTGCTCTAGAGTGATTTTATGACCCTTATGTAAACAAACTGTTCGTTTGAGTGCATATTTCGTTTGATTAGGCCATAACTAATGGGCAGTTGCTGTCATGATAATTGCCATAATTTATGGGCAAGATGGCCACCTGTCCGCAGCTCGTGGTCGTGCGGTAGCGTTCTCGCTTCCCACGCCCGGGTTCCCGGGTTCGATTCCCGGCGGGGTCAGGGATTTTCTCTGCCTCGTGATGACTGGGTGTTGTGTGCTGTCCTTAGGTTAGTTAGGTTTAAGTAGTTCTAAGTTCTAGGGGACTGATGACCATAGATGTTAAGTCCCATAGTGCTCAGAACCATTTGAACCATTTTTTTTGTGGCCACCTATTTGGGTTCATGTTTAGTCAGGTGTTTAATGCTTTTAGCTTAAAATCATAAATGTCATTTTATAACGATGGTAATTTATGACCCAAAAAAGTGACACCTTCCCCTCCTCCCCCCACTCCGCTACTACTGATCACACTCCCACCATCTCCCCACATCACCTACACCCCTCCTTAGTGTCCTCTCAGCATTCTGATCTGGACCTCAGTGGGGCAGCAGCAAAAACATCAATAAATTCAGCTGATATTGCAAATTTCCAGCATAGCATAGTACCCAGCAGTTTTGGTCTAGCTTTGCGAATGTTAGGCACCCAACGCTCTTTTCAGCAATGTCGCGTTTTCGTGACTGTTTTTTCTCGATATTTTTTACAGTACGCACATTTCATTGCTATTTTACCGATTTCCCCAACTTTTTAAGAAGATACATGTAAATATGGGTTTCACTGCTATTTTGACCCACTTTTTAAGTTCTTACACGTAAATAGTGGTTTTGTGAATAATTCTACCAATTTTTTAAAACAACACACTTACATATGGGTTTCGTCGATATTTTATCGATTTTCAGGAAATACGCGTAAAAGTATATGACCTTAAAAGTTTAGATAATTTTTTCCCTTTATTTAACAAATAGTTTCCGTTTTTCAGGAAGTTACATTGTGGTAATCTAACTAGTAAATTACACAGAAATTCAGTGTTAAACAGTTTTTATTTAACAGCAGCATACGCATCTCGCCTATGTTTCAGTTAAACCGAACGTATCACACGCGCTTTTAATGGGTGATGTAACTATCAGCTCTCCTAACACTATATCATTATAGTAGACTTTAAAAAAACAGCAGCTGGAGTGTTTCTACAGAGAAAAGTGTGTACTTCGCTAGTACTCTCCATATTTGCACCGATACCAGCAGTGTGAGAAGAGTTAAGCACAGTGCTAAAAAAACAATGACTTTCCGTGCTAACCCAGTGTTCCCTATCGCACAGCAATGCATGCTCAAAAGTGCCTGTGTTGATATCATTACTTCTTTATTTAAAACTGGAAAAAAATATATCACGATCCCTCCCGGTCTGATCAGTCCACAAGCCGCCACTACATAATCATCAACTGGAGCATCACCACTACAGTCGGTGTCGAAGCTTGCTTACCCCTGCAAATGTGTACTAAAAACATTACGATCACAGAGCGTAAGTTATCTCGACCGCTTGCTGTGCTCTGCACCACACCCTTCCCACTTACCCGACCAGTGACAAGGGGGAGGTAAGCGAAGGCGAAACTGCGGCGCAATCGGCCTGCGCTGCAAGCAGCCCCTATAAGCGACATCCGTCCGTTCATATCTCGATTTAAAAAGAAAGCGAGTAACAGTGGTAGCATTACGTACTGCAACAGACTGCAAGCACGAAGTTCCATCCTCCCTAGTCGCTTGTAGTGTGATTAAATCAAATCTGAACAGTTCCCTGTGCAATTGCTAGTCCAGCCCTTGCGAATGACCTGCCCCGGCCGCCGCTGCCCCTGTGGCTCATTGCTGCACAGCAGTACGGCGAGGCCAGCCAGACAACCACAGGCATCAGTCTCAAATACACTGAAGCGCCAAAGAAACTGGTATAGGCATGCGTATTCAAATACAGAGATATGTAAAGAGGCAGAATACGGCGCTGCGGGCGGCAACGCCTTAAGACAACAAGTGTCTGGCGCAATTGTTAGATCGGTTACCGCTGCTACAATGGCAGGTTATCAAGATTTAAGTGAGTTTGAACGTGGTGTTAGAGTCGGCGCACGAGCGATGGGACGCAGCATCTCCGAGGTAGCGATGAAAAGGGGCTTTTCCAGTACGACCATTTCACGAGAGTGCCGTGAATATGAGTAATCCGGTAAAGCATCAAATCTCCGACATCGCTTCGGCTGGAAAAAGATCCTGCAAGAACGGGACCAACAGAGAATCTTTCAACGTGACGGAAGCGCAACCCTTCTGCAAATTTCTGCAGATTTCAATACTGGGCCATCAACAAGTGTCAGCGTGCCAACCATTCAACGAAACATCATCGATATGGGCTTTCAGAGGCGAAGGCCCATTCTTGTACCCTTGATGACTGCACGACACAAAGCTTTACGCCTCGCATGTGCCTATCAACACAGATATTGGACTGTTGATGACTGGAAACATCTTGCCTCGTCGGACGAGTCTCGTTTTAAATTGCATCGAGCGGATGGACGTCTACGGGTGTGGAGACAATCTCACGAGTCCACCGACCATGAATGTCAGCAGGGGACTGTTCAAGATGGTAGAGGCTCTGTAATGGTGTGGTATGTGTGCAGTTTGAGTGTTATGGGACCCCTGATACGTCTAGATACGACTCTGGCAGGTGACACGTACGTAAGCATCCTGTTTGATTACCTTTCAAATGTGCATTTAGATGGACTTGAGCAATTCCAGCAGGACAATCGACACCCAAAACGTGCAGAATTGCTACATAATGGCTACAGGAACACTCTTCTGAGTTGACACACCTCCGTTGGCCACCGAACTTCCCAGACATGAAGATTATTGAGCATATCTGGAATTTTTTGCAACGTGGTGTTCAGAAGAGATCTCCAACCCCTCGTACTGTCACGTATTTATGGACAGCCTTGCAGCATTCATGGTGTCAGTTCCCTCCAGCACTACCTCAGATATTAGTCGAGTCCATGTCTCGTCGTGTTGCGGCATTTCTGCGTTTTCGTGGGGACCCTACACGATATTAGACAGGTGTACTAGGTTCTTCGGCTCCTCAGTGTATAAGCACTATCTCTAAGAATCTTTTCTCCTAGCCCCATAATTGAGACATTATGAATACTTCATCAGTCTGTAAAATTTTTTCTCTGTAGCAACACATGTACAGTAGGCTTTTTTAACTGACCTGTACTGCCAATGTCACTGTGGTGGTGCACAGCATACACCTTACAGCGCACTGGTATACCATTTATGCCGAATGTCAAACCAGCTCAACACGACACAAAGATTGTATACGTCGGCAGAGGTATATGAGTCCACGCTTTTTCTAACGAAATCCATGCTCAATTGCGGTTTGACAATTCCAGTATTAATTTCCCTCTTTTCGACAGAATGTATATCAATTACACTCCAGTTTTGGCGAGTGGCTCTCCTTCATTTCAGTTCAATTATCTCTGCGGTCAGATATACACTGTGGCACTTCAAGGAGTCGCCAAAAATATTTGTTTTTCGTCTGCAGTTAACAGTATCTGTGAACTGCGAGCACAATGAATGTCTGCCTGCAGGTCAGAATTTTTGTGCTGCTAAGTAACTCCATAATTTTATTCACTGGATTTTATCTATGAGCCAACAACGTAAATCTCGTCTGTCAGTCCATCTATTTAGAGACAGAGAAAACTCATGGAAGAATGCAAATTATCAACTTGGTCTTCACAGTCGCCGTCTTCACAGTCACTTATTCTGTGACTAGGTATTATTACAATTTGGGTCAAATAAGACAATTCTAGTGAATTCAGCAACTTCTGTTTTATCGTATGCCGTTCTTACAAGTGAACATTCACCTAATTTCATGCTTCTCTACGTTGCCCAAGGGTCATAAAATAGCTTTTTAATATGTCTCAGTGTCCTTTCAGATTACTATTCAATCATTTTCAGCATAGTGGTGTACTGTAAACATCATAAATGATAATTGCTTGTGAAGAGTGGTTACACACAACCACTGTAGCGAGTTTTAATTCTACTGCAAAACAGTAACCGACGATATGTAATGGCATTAACATTCCAGAGACAGATAATATCTCTGAGTTTATATCTAATCTGGGCTATGAGTAACTGTAGTAATATTTTCTGACTTCAGCATGAGAACTTTAGGATGCTCTTGTTTCTGGCAGTCTTACCATCTTGTGTAGGATACACTTTAAGTGAAATGCTCTTATATTGTATAGTACTGATGTAATTTTTTGGAAACTTTTCTATGTTCACAGGTGCGACTGAAGATGAGAATGAAATTCTTTCTCGGTTTATTTAATTGCTATCCTCTTTAGTGTTGATTGTTTGAGGTACGAAGCTAAACTTATTAATTTCATTTTGTATTTCAACATCATAGATATAACACAACTCACAAGCTGATAATTAAAGTAGTTTATCTGTTTCAATATTTTATTATCAATAGTAATTTTAGTTTGGGTACGATGTTTAACCAAAATACTTTAGGAATATGATTTGGTATGTTTCTGTTATTCACAGTTTTACATTCCCTTAGCGCCGTTAATTGCTCCTTGAAGTCATCACCATAAATAAGTGAATTCTGTAGTGAGAAGTTATTCAGTTGCAGCCACATGTAAATCATAGCAGCCACACGTGTATAGAATCGTCAATATAAATGATTGTTACTCTTCAAGCTAAACTCCATAGTATAAATGGAAACTTTTGTTATTCCTCTTATTGAGGTTCTAAATCTTATTTTAAGATTATAAACTAATTCTTATTATCAACCACAAATACTATTAGCGAGTAAATAAACTGAAATGCGACTGTAACAATCCGGGGGTCACTGAAGAGGTCTCCTCAGGATGTTCGGCTATCAAATTTGTATAATATTCCATTAAAAAATACTTTCTTGTCCATAGCTACAAAGCTGCAGTCACAGATGATACTAACTGAGAGTATACTATGTTTGCTAGCAGTCCTGTCCGCAGCTAATCACAAAAAAAGAGATTTAAGTGTAAAGAAGAAAGGCGCTTTCTTGTTTACTCATGCATTTGTTGTTCCCACCACGGACTACTACCTGCCTAGATTCCCATTCATTTCATATGTGAAGTTTCACTGAGTCTGTGCGCACTGGTGCTATTTATAGTACCTGTAGGACATTTCTATTTCCTTGGAATTCCATTACGTACAGGATGATTGTGTGTTGATGCTACAAACTTTCAGGGACGATGGAGAAGGATAAAAGTATCAACTTGAGGTTAGGGATCATAATCCGAGAAGATCGCGACGAAAGCTATAATAGAAAATCGTTCTGATACCTCTGGCAGAAAGAATACACGTACCAGTAGTGTAGTTGCTAAAATCTTGGATAGGCAACTTCCAAAGGTGGTAGTATGGACCAAAACAAGAAAAAGAGTTCAGTAAATATGAACTCTAAATTGCATACCTTAACCCTCTGCTTAACAGCAGTCAGCCCTTTCACGTCCATGTTGTTTAAATTGACATCAGTTTGGACGGTTTTAACTGTTGATGATGTGAACTGTCTATGAAGTGTAAATTTTTTATTAAAATAATGTTATTTATTTAATACATATTAAAAACATAATTTTTATACTTGTTCTGGTCGCTCTTTAAAGATGCATAGTTTATTCTCATTCTACATTAAGTGTTTTTATAATATAATTATTATTGCAAATTTGCGCAAGGTCACAGACAATAGCGGAATGTTTCGAACATACAGATTTTGCATTTGTAACATGTAATTTGACTTTTGTATCCTTTTTGTCTACACAGTATGCATATATTCTCCTTTTCTTAGCTCGAAGTTTCGCTGCCCTTCGTGAATTCTATGCTAATAATGAATTCCTTGACTTCTTTAACCCTGCTAGTTGTTTTTCCAAATTGATGATGAAAGTCTAGCGATTCACTATATATATGCATTCATTACACTTGCATCGTCATGTTGAATAAAACCACCAAAAAGCAGTCCTTCTTTTCCTAATCACACTGTGGTGTCTACACCATCTGTTGTGACACTGTATGTCTTTATAACTTCAGGTTTCCTTACTTCTGATGGTGATACTGTTGGTCGGTCATGTACAAAGATAAGGACGGTAGCAGCTTCGTTCTTCTTAGGAACAAAAGAGGCTATCATAAAGTAGATTATAATTCACTTTCTTTATGTGTAATGAAGTCGGTAGGCAATTAACCTTTGTTTTTTTTTTTTTGGTAGTACCTAATCGTGTCAGGTTTCTTTGACAGCTAACAATGATCTAAATTGAGAGATGTAAAAAATTATCAGAGGTGATAGCACGTTCAGACTTTTCATTTTCAATCACCACGGTTTTCATAACAATCTCTTCAAGTCCCAGGGCTCTGATTTCTTCCTCCTTCCTCAAATACACTTTCATCTTCCAGCAGTAGCTTGTTGCAATGTCGCAAATTGCCCACAACTTCAATCCGTATTTAACAGATTTTGATGGCATCTGCTATCGAAATGGACAGCAACCTCGAAATGTGACCATCTGTTCGGTTCGTCTATGTTCATACAACATCCTGAAATGTAGAAATCCTTCCTTCCCTGATTGGTTACAGGTTGTCACTCAACCTACATTCATGTCGGGATGCTGCGCTGTCAAAGTGTAACACCCTCAGAAACGCGTGGAAGCGGTTGCGAGACAACTTTAGTGAGCAGTGGTCGGAAATTCGCAATACACCAAAGATGACAAAGTTCTTCATTTCTTGACTTGTAAACGCCAGTCAGGATCAGAACACCAACAAACTTTCATTTCATGGAAATGTATATCCACCCAGTCCTTGTAGACGATTCAACCTTCCTTATTTGTCCACATACACACTCCCTTAATGAGAGGTACACTTAAGGACAACATAAAAAGAGACTTTTCATTATCACAGTTCCCAATCGAATAGGTCTTTAGTCTTCTTTCAGTGTATCCTTTTTTGCTCTGCCTACTAGAAATTTCAGCCTGAGGGACTGCATTCAATACTTCATGACGATTTCGAGAAAACACTACACAGAATTTGCACTGAATTGTTCTTCTCTCTCTTTGTAAAGGGATTTTTCACGTTCATCATCATCTTCATGTTGTTCTGAGTTTTCAGTATTTTCAGAAACGTTTAACTCATTACCATCCTCAATAGATAATACAAATTCACTAGGTACGTTTTCAGAAAAGAAAGACTCCTCCAACAATTCCATTACCTACTCATCTAACAGTCCTCTTCTCTGTAACATTTTCAGTTCGTAGATCAGACAACTGTTATGAAATAATGCACCAAATAAACATATGCTTACAACAAGGAGGACTGCTGAAAACTGCCAGAATAATAACGCGAGTCAACAACAGCAAATGACGTAACAGACGTTGCGCAGCCAGATGTCTGGTAGTTTAAAATTGCTTCTGATCTCACTGGCTAGCGAGGCCTGTAAAGGGATCATATGCGAACCAAAACTTACTTTAACACAGAGCCGTAGATAAATTTTTACAATTATTTTCCCAAATTATGACTAAGAAGACAAATCAGGAAAAGTCCTAGAACTTCGCGGAAATAAAATGTATAGTTAACTAAAGGCGAATAAAAATCACAGACGGAGCTCTGAGGCCCGATGGTAGTTAAAGGGTTAAGAGTTAGGAAGACTAGTTCGTCTTCGACACTTTGAAACATATCTCTTCTACCGCAAGCTCTTTGATTTCCATATTTTTGAAAGAAGTATGGACAAAAAGAAAAGTAAAATGTCCAGTAGATATGGCCTCTTAAACCATTACCTAAAGAGGTATAGACACTTGTTCAGTAGAAGAGACGTGTGTAACAGTAGCGAAGTTAAAAAAAGAAAAGAAAAAAGGTTCAAATGGCTCTGAGCACAATGGGACTTAACATCTGACTTCATCAGTACGCTTTAACTTCGAACTACTTCAACCTAACTAACTTAGAGACGTCACACACTTCCATGCCCAAGGCAGGATTCGAACCTGTAACCGTAGCAGCAGCGCGGTTCCGGACTGAAGCGCCTAGAAGCGCTCGGTCATAACGGCCGGCTAGTGAGGATCAACAAGTGCTCCTAGCTCTTAAAGTACTCATTCTAGAGCCCATGTTTACTAAGTTTTGTTGTTGTTTTGGTCTATATTATCACTTCTGAAAGTTGTCTACCCTCACAATTGTAACAACAACAATACTGGTACATGTATTCCACTAACAGAAGTATCAGTACTATTTTCACTTGAAAGTTTCGACTCGGTCGTTTCCGGACGACGGTCTCTTACCACAAATTGATATGTTTACCCTTGTCCATCATCCCTGAAAACTTGTATTATCACCGCGGTATCACGTTGTATTTGGTACATTAAGAGTTAAACTGTGTGCTGTGAACCAGTTGCTACTCTGATCCATTCTTTTTCCAGCAGTGTGTGTGTATGCAATAATATTTCCAATGTAGCCTATCGCAATTTTCGTGGCAAATCATTTACATATGTCAAGGGAGCCAAGTACCGAGCCTTCAGGGAATTCGTATTTGATTCCCATTCAGGAAAAATGGAAGCAATGTAATTTATCTTGTTCAGACCTGAGTTCGTGAGATCACAATTTCTTTCTTTCTTTCTTTTCCGGCGATCCTCCATTTACCCAAAAATGAGCAGTAGTTGCAAGATTTTTTTGTCGACATAGCTGTTCAGTATTAAGTGACGCAGATGTTCATGGCATAGGGTGCAGAAACATGACTTGCACATTTCAAAGTTCAGTAAAACAAAATAAAAATTCGTTACGTTTGAATTCTTCTTCTTCCGTTTTTAGGTAAGTTGTAATTTAAAATTACACTTTTTAAAAGTGATGTCTCGGAAGTGATACTGTATTACTGGAAACTCTGAATTTCCTTTCCATTCTTTCGTGCATAGTTATGGGCTGCTGAATATTCTCCTTCAAGAGTACAAGGATGATTGGACGGTTGGTGTAAAATGTGGATTTTAGTTGTTTCCATAACAAAAGACGCAAGAGGACAAATCGGGAGAGCGAAAGACAGCTCCTCCTAGAGATCATGTGCTACATGTGACGTTGCCCCAACATGCTGAAACCGCACACACCCAAAAGCATTTTGTTCAAGGCAGGTAGAAAGGAGTTCTCAGTCATGGCGACAAATCGCTGATGATTAATAGTTATTGCACAACGAAACTACACATGACCTAGTTACCGTGCAGTAAAATTCAATGACGTTTCGATTTTCAAACATATGACGAAAAAGGTCAGGAATGCCAACGATATCCTCAGTACTATCGGCTATCGCTTATTCCTATTTTAGCGAACGACAGTTGTTGAACTTGTTTGAGTTCAGTTGTTGTTTTGTTAATCAACTCGGTTCTTGCTTGAATTTAAAATTAGTGGAAGTGTAACCGCTTGTTGTTTTTGTATTGTTTGTTGTTGCAGTATTTTCTAATTATGGCTAATTTTATAACAGGAAGGAAAAGGAAGCCTGATATGGATTCGTCCGCTAACGTTATGGTAAGTTAAAAATATGTACTCTCTACTACAATAGCCCAATTACCCATATAACAGTTTAAAGTTAGCACTGGAGTCATTATTTCGAGGCTGACAGAACTCTGGGGTTGCAATATTTCAACATTTCACAAGGCAGCGGAGCGATAAATGTCATTATGAATAACATTAAATTAAAATTAGTGCACAAAAATACAGTTGGATTTTTCTGTGTCATCCAAAAATCGCGGTGATCAAAAAATTATCACACATACGGTGTTGGTTGCATTTCTTTAAAAAAATTGATCAATATTCTATCATTAGTAGCCCAAGTGGCAAAATATCGCCCAATCTGGCAACCCGGCTGGTATTCAATTATGATAATCATTTTGCAATACAGAATGATAGAGAGGGCTTTGCGGAGAACGGAAGGAGTATGTGATTACAGTGCTTTCCATAGGCTGTTCGGTTCTAAAAGTTTTTTTTTTTTTTTTTTTTTTCAGTAGTCTGCTTGAATTCGTTCGAGCCGACTGCGCTCTGCATCACCCCCTTCCCTTTTCGTCCAAAATCAATTTACGTTTTGTAATACTGTAATACCTGAAGCCAGCAATTACATACACAATTAAATCATAAACTATGCCTGTATTCATGCGCTATCAAATGACTAAACACGCACAAGTAAAGGAAAAATATGAAATATGAAATACCGGAATTCAGACTGTTCTTGTGGTATATCTGATTTTATTTTAAAACAATGTA
The DNA here is from genome assembly GCF_023864345.2 of Schistocerca serialis cubense. NCBI lineage: Eukaryota > Metazoa > Arthropoda > Insecta > Orthoptera > Acrididae > Schistocerca > Schistocerca serialis. The sequence goes on along the minus strand of NC_064639.1, from coordinate 333,681,171 downwards.
CAACAGCTGGAGGTTTTTTTTTTTTTTCAAATTCTCCATCGACTTGGGGTATACCTGCGTGCTGTTGAGCTGCTGAGGAAGCATTCCCTGGAATCTGGAAGCGAGGTGGTTTCGGTTCATTCGCAGGCAACATTGTAAATGCTGTGGTTTCTCATTTTCAATTTAGGTTACTGACTGTACAGCCAGTTGCTTCCGAATACCTTTCTTTCCCGACAAATTCCTGCCCCTCTACTTACGTGGAAAGAGCTGCATCGGAGAGCCAAATATCTTTTCGCAGATTCCCGGCACTAAAAGCCATACGGCAAATGAATAATAATCTACATTCAACTCATTTAGGCTCAGAAGTTTGTCTTCCGAGACATTCTTTAATGCAGAAAATGATCCTTCTTACACTGCAAGAAGTGACAGACGCATGGTTAAATGAGTAAATTTGGTGAACTGCAAGGTTGAATAATACGAGATCCTATGCATCTTCGCCACCAAAAACTGCTCTAGCTTCTCTGTCACACAAAGATTTCTTTACTCCAGAATCCCTCTCGGTGATTATCACGGTGTCCTAAAAAATTTGCATCGCCCATTCCCAGTCTCTTCCCCAGCTCAAATCCAGACTGAAAGAAGAAGAGTGTAAAATGATATTTCTGGGTGAACAGATACTGGAACATGACTGCTTCTTAATGGTTTACCAAAGTAAAGTACTCCTAAGGAACGAGATTATATCTCCACCTAGTGCAAACTCCGAGATCAAAATGGTTTGTCGTTCGTATATAAATAAATGAAGAATGAGTCTTTTTAAGGTCCTCTTTAACAAACCGGAATCTCCCCCCCCCCCTTCCCCCAATTGAAACCGAATCCTCGCTACCTCCTGGCACCCAGAGAGATGAAAATATACCTCATCATTAAAGAACACCAGCGTCCCACAAGGCAAATTTTCAGCTCTTCGCATCCGTTTTGCTGATAAACAAAATAAGATTCACTGAGTGATTCCACCACAGGCCACTTGTATGAGTGAAAAAGGAGATCAACATGAAGAATTCGTCTCATAGAACGACAACAAAGTCTAAGGGCAATTACGCGCTTGAGAGCCGAGCGTGGCATAGATAGCAAAAATACTTCTTCGTCGTGTTGTGGTGGTAGCCTCATTCTTATCACGATACATTTCCAGTTGCCCTGAAGCTATCCACTCACGAAACATTTGGTTGCTGGACAGGACCGGAACATCGGGAAGGAATACTGAAGTGTAAACTAGATGCTGGCCGTTGGAAAAGTAGGCCTCTTCGAATAATTCCTTCGGTAATGCACTGTAGCTACTGTCGTAGATGGTAAATATCTTTCGGCCTACGACGCCTTCCTTCAAGGCGCCTCATTCAAATCAGCAAGCTACGTTGTCGCAAAATAAACAGTCGTTTCTAGTAATGAAGTGAAAGTAATGGCATTATGAGGAAAACGTCCAGTCAGATCAAAAAATATTTTGGACTATTCAGTTTTCATGTCCCTCTGATCCTTACTTAGGCTATGATAAAAGTTTTTATTTTAACTTCGATGCTGAAAATAAAGTATACAAACTCGAGCTGTTTGTCGTTCCAGTAACAGAACATTGGGCCATCAATTAAAAAAACCCCACGAAATTCTATAATGTGATGGCGGCTTCTGTATTATCCTACACAAGTGGAAGCTGTGCTATCACACAAGCACGCACGCACCCACGTACACATACACACACACACACACACACACACACACACACACACACACACACACACACACACACATACACACCTGCGGGCGCGAGAAAACAAAAAAACAAAATCAAACAGCGGAGATTAGATTCCTGAGGGGAGGAAGGATTGCACAAGAAAAGACATGATTAGAAATGAAAATATTATAACATAAATTACACTATTGGCCATTAAAATTACTACACCACGAAGATGACGTGCTACAGACGCGAAATTTAATTGACAGGAAGAAGATGCTATGATATGCAAATGATTAGCTTTTCAGAGCATTCACACAACGTTGGCGCCGGTGGCGACACCTACAACTTGCTGACGGGAGGAAAGTTTCCAACCAATTTCTCATACACAAACAGCAGTTGACCAACGTTGCCTGGTGAAACGTTGTTGTGATGCCTCGTGTAAGGAGGAGAGATGCGTACCATCACGTTTCCGACTTTGATAAAGGTCGGATTGTAGCCTATCGCGATTGCGGTTTATCGTATCGCGACATTGCTACTCGCGTTGGTCGAGAACCAATGACTGTTAGCAGAATATGGAATCGGCGGGTTCAGGAGGGTAATACGGAACGCCGTGCTGGATCCCAATGGCCTCGTATCACTAGCAGTCGAGATGACAGGCATCTTATCCGCGTGGCTGTAACGGATCGTGCAGCCACGTATCGATCCCTGAGTCAACAGATGGGGACGTTTGCCAGACAACAACCGTCTGCACGAACAGTTCGACGACGTTTGCAGCAGCATGGACTATGAGCTCGGAGACCATAGCTGCGGCTACCCTTGACGCTGCATCACAGACAGGAGCGCCTGCGATGGTGTCCTCAACGACGAACCTGGGTGCACGAATGGCAAAACGTCATTTTTTCGGATGAATCCCGGTTCTGTTTACAGCATCGTGATGGTCGCATCCGTGTTTCGCGACATCGTGGTGAACGCACATTGGAAGCATGTATTCGTCATCGCCATACTGGCGTATCACCCGGTGTTATGGTATGGGGTGCCATTGCTTACATGTCTCGGTCACCTCTTGTTCGCATTGACCGCATTTTGAATAGTGGACGTTACATTTCGGATGTGTTACGACCCGTGGCTCTACCCTTCATTCGATCGCTGCAAAACCCTACATTTCAGCAGGATAATGCACGACCGCATGTTGCAGGTCCTGTACGGGCCTTTATGGTTACAGAAAATGTTCGACTGCTGCCCTGGCCAACAAATTCTCCAGATCTCTCACCAACTGTAAACGTCTGATCAATGGTGGCCGAGTAACTGGCTCGTCACAATACGCCAGTCACTACTCTTGATGAACTGTGGTATCGTGTTGAAGCTGCATGGGCCGCTGTACCTGTATACGCCATCCAAGGTCTGTTTGACTCAATGCCCAGGCGTATCAAGGCCGTTATCACGGCCAGAGGTGGTTGTTCTGGGTACTGATTTCTCAGGATCTATGCACCCAAATCGCGTGAAAATGTAATCACATGTCAGTTCTAGTAAAATATATTTGTCCGATGAATACCCGTTTATCATCTGCATTTCTTTTTGGTGTAGTAATTTTGATGGCCAGTAGTGTAATATTTTCAACATGGACGAAAACATTCAGAATAATCGTTGAAATTGGACACAATACCTCACGAGAATTTCAGCTTATAAAATTCCCCAGAATATCCTGAATCATAATGTTGAAAAGAGATACTGTAAGACTTCGAAAGAAGCGGGAATAATTTTGTTTGTAACCTCGAAACAAGCAATAACCTAAACCTTGGGAAAAAAAACTACGATGATGATAAATAATGGTTTGGTTGGCATGATTGTCTGGGAGTTCCGTAAGAGGGATGTTCAGCCATCTGCTGTTAATCTTTCTACTGGACCTCAGGTCGTTGGCTTAATGTACCTAACTAACCTACGTACGTAACGCTATTGGGGAAAGAAGATCTGTCATCTAGCGTGAAATCAGATCCTCATGTCATTTTCGCCATGCCACCTTATGATTATACCGGGATATAGGCAGACTGAAAAGGTTCGACCAGGCTTTGATCCCACGGGCTTTCAGTTTGCAGTCTTGCGACTTACTACGGGACCGCCAAACCCGACTGTTTTATGCACCCCTTTATAACTGAAATCTGATTGTGTTGTAGCGTCTCTGTACAAGTTGCTTCATTGACTTTCAAGGTTGATATTAATTTTTATATTTCTGAACAGCATCGCTTACGTATCTGTGCTCCAATAAATTCAAACTGAGAAAAAGATGATCATCTGCGTGATATATCTGGCAGCCGTAGTAATAGTTCAGTATTAAATTGCCAAGTCTGAATTGTACACTCCTGGAAATTGAAATAAGAACACCGTGAATTCATTGTCCCAGGAAGGGGAAACTTTATTGACACATTCCTGGGGTCAGATACATCACATGATCACACTGACAGAACCACAGGCACATAGACACAGGCAACAGAGCATGAACAATGTCGGCACTAGTACAGTGTATATCCACTTTTCGCAGCAATGCAGGCTGCTATTCTCCCATGGAGACGATCGTAGAGATGCTGGATGTAGTCCTGTGGAACGGCTTGCCATGCCATTTCCACCTGGCGCCTCAGTTGGACCAGCGTTCGTCCTGGACGTGCAGACCACGTGAGACGACGCTTCATCCAGTCCCAAACCTGCTCAATGGGGGACAGATCCGGAGATCTTGCTGGCCAGGGTAGTTGACTTACACCTTCTAGAGCACGTTGGGTGGCACAGGATACATGCAGACGTGCATTGTCCTGTTGGAACAGCAAGTTCCCTTGCCGGTCTAGGAATGGTAGAACGATGGGTTCGATGACGGTTTGGATGTGCCGTGCACTATTCAGTGTCCCCTCGACGATCACCAGTGGTGTACGGCCAGTGTAGGAGATCGCTCCCCACACCATGATGCCGGGTGTTGGCCCTGTGTGCCTCGGTCGCATGCAGTCCTGATTGTGGCGCTCACCTGCACGGCGCTAAACACGCATACGACCATCATTGGCACCAAGGCAGAAGCGACTCTCATCGCTGAAGACGACACGTCTCCATTCGTCCCTCCATTCACGCCTGTCGCGACACCACTGGAGGCGGGCTGCACGATGTTGGGGCGTGAGCGGAAGACGGCCTAACGGTGTGCGGGACCGTAGCCCAGCTTCATGGAGACGGTTGCGAATGGTCCTCGCCGATACTCCAGGAGCAACAGTGTCCCTAATTTGCTGGGAAGTGGCGGTGCGGTCCCCTACGGCACTGCGTAGGATCCTACAGTCTTGGCGTGCATCCGTGCGTCGCTGCGGTCCGGTCCCAGGTCGACGGGCACGTGCACCTTCCGCCGACCACTGGCGACAACATCGATGTACTGTGGAGACCTCACGCCCCACGTGTTGAGCAATTCGGCGGTACGTCCACCCGGCCTCCCGCATGCCCACTATACGCCCTCGCTCAAAGTCCGTCAACTGCACATACGGTTCACGTCCACGCTGTCGCGGCATGCTACCAGTGTTAAAGACTGCGATGGAGCTCCGTATGCCACGGCAAACTGGCTGACACTGACGGCGGCGGTGCACAAATGCTGCGCAGCTAGCGCCATTCGACGGCCAACACCGCGGTTCCTGGTGTGTCCGCTGTGCCGTGCGTGTGATCATTGCTTGTACAGCCCTCTCGCAGTGTCCGAAGCAAGTATGGTGGGTCTGACACACCGGTGTCAATGTGTTCTTTTTTCCATTTCCAGGAGTGTATTTCGTACCTAAATCATTTCATTTTACGTATCTAAATAATTTTTCACATTATCTCGATACACGTTATGTGTTTAATTTAGCAGAAAAAGCAACCTTCATATATCTGCATTGTCATCCTACGTCTTCATTGTTCCATCCCTCTGGTTGTGTGCCTTGAAGCGTACTTGTCGTCTGCTGGAGTGTCTATACTTAGGGTAACTTTCTCTGACTGTAGGGACAGCTCGGCCAGCTTTTGTGTGTAGAAAAGGAGAGCTCTTCTGGGTCAGAGAGATACCAGTGAGCGATAATCCGTCGCTTTTGTTACGTTTTCACAGGTAGAATGAGCATATTGTGTGTGCACCGACTGCCGGCCCGCGGTAAGGACTTTGGATGAGCGGGGAGCAGCCTCACTGTTCTGGGAATCATCGAAGAGATAAAATCTAGTTTTAGTCCTTAGTTTGTAATTTTGTGAATTTTTAAGTTTCAGCTTAACTGGGTCCTTAATTCATTTGTTAGTAAGTTTCAGCTAATATAGAGTAACTCTGGGTACCCTGAGGAAGCAGCGGTTGGGAATAATTTCACGATTTGTAGAATTCGTAGCAGGTTCTGTGTGTGTGTGTGTGTGTGTGTGTGTGTGTGTGTGTGTGTATGTGTGTGTATGTGTGTGTGTGACTGTTTATGTGTATACGTGCGCGTGCTCTTTAAGTTTGGGGTTGTGGGGCATGAGGGCACGTGGATCCATGAGTGTGAGTAGATTCCTGAATAAATCGTGTAACTGATTATGAGCAACGCATATGGTTTGAACGTTCGGTAGTCATGTTCAGAAAAAATCCACCGTGTTTCGTGTAGATGTGAATGAGTTTTCTTTGTGCATCGTTCGGTAACCGTTACCACGTGTTTTGTTCGTGAATTGTGCCTTATTATTCTGTGCTAGCAATTGAACCAATATCCTTGCTTAAGAAAATTCTCGAGCTTTATTGTTTGATTTCGTGATCTTTCTTATCATGTATTTTGTTATATTTTGTCTATTTTTCTTTGTAATGGGTAGCCACGTGGTTGTCAGTGATCATCGGTGGCTCCTACTTCTTGGAAGAATTGTTCTCAGGACATAGTTCCGATTCATTGTTTTAATTGTAATCTCGCGTAATTTCTTTCATAAATTTCGAAATAATTTTCTGTTAAAGCATTCGACCATTGAGTCTAGTCTCTCTCTAATTGAAGTCGTGTTTCCTTTGTTAAAATATAGAAAAAATTCTTCTTCTGTGGCGAATTGCTAGTCTGAATTTGTGCTTGTGTAATCCTTCTTATCCATGGCACTTTTATTTCAAATGATCGCGCTATTAAGGTACATTTTTTAGTCCCTTTTACCGGCAGTATTCAGTACGAACACTCCATGGTAGAGTAAGGTTTTCTTGTTAGTTATTGGTTTGTTCTTGGGCGTCTCTTTTTAAGATTTAAACCTGAGCTAAATGCAGAGTAAATGGCATTGCTGATGCTCAGTAACTCACCCATTTACCTACCGAGGCTCTTCCAGCGCAGTCTAGTTCGCAGGTGTATAATTGTAATGTACCGGGTAATCAAAAAGTCAGTATAAATTTGAAAACTGAATAAATCACGGAATAATGTAGATAGAGAGCTACAAATTGACACACATGCTTGGAATGACATGGGGTTTTATCAGAACCAAAAAATATAAAAGTTCAACAAAAGTCCAACAGATGGTGCTTCATCTGATCAGAATAGCAATAATAAGTATAACAAAGTAAGACAAAGCAAAGATGATGTTCTTTACAGAAAATGCTCAATATGTCCACCATCATTCCTCAAGAGTAGCTGTAGTCGAGGAATAATGTTGTGTGAACAGCACTGTAAAGCATGTCCGGAGTTATGGTGAGGCATTGGCGTCGGATGTTGTCTTTCAGCATCCCTAGAGATGTCGGTCAATCACGATACACTTGCAACTTCAGGTAAACCCAAAGCCAATAATCGCACGGACTGAGGTCTGGGGACGTGGGACGCCAAGCATGACGAAAGTGGCACCAAACGACGCGCGCAAGAGATCTTTCACGCGTCTAGCACTATGGTTGGTTCTAATAAAACCCCATGTCATTCCAAGCATGCGTGTCAATTTGTACCTCTCTATCTACATTATTCCGTGATTTATTCAGTTTTCAAATTTATACTGACTTTCTGATCATCCGGTATTTAAGAGCATGTCTGAAGCTGATTCTCCTACAGAATTAATCAAGAGTTATGAATCTGGAAACATCCCCCAGGCGGTGGCTAAGCCATGTCTCCGCAATATCCTTTCTTTCAGGAGTGCTAGTTCTGTGAGGTTAGCAGAAGAGCTTCTGTAAAGTTAGGAAAATAGGAGAAGATGTACTGGCAGAAGTAAAGCTGTGAGGACGGGCCGTGAGTCGTGCTTGGGTAGCTCAGTTGGTAGAGCACTTGCCCGCGCAAGGCAAAGGTCCTGAGTTCGAGTCTCGGTGAAGCACACAGTTTTAATCTGCCAGGCTGTATCAAGAATTATGAAGGTATATCAAAATACCATTAAGTTTTGCTGAACTGTGACCTATCGACTAGTTGCTTTTGCTTTCCAAGCAAATGTTCAGGGTAATTAAGTGGTAGGTCAATTCAAGTGGGGTCCCGAGCTATTTGCGTATAATAAAATCCCAATTTGAATTCACATAATATTGTACCAGGCTACTTAACAGAATAATTTTCCATCGGCCAAGATAACTATATAATTAAACAAGTACGTACAGCGTTTACAGCAGTTGCCAGACACGGAGAATAGCTGCTGACCAGCATCTCTTAGTCTCTCAGTCTCCTCCCCCCCCCCTCCTCCCACCCTATGACATCATCCTCGGTGTACCCCGAGCTGCCCGCGCAGAGCCGCGCCTCTAGCAGATAAATGAACGCTAATGCCAACAAGTAACGCAAGAGCAGATCGGAGCGCGCGTGGGTGTCGTGAATGATGCACGCACGCTCAGACGGGCGCGTTTTATTGCACATCGCGCGGTGGCCGGGTCAAAACAACTGCCCCCTCCCCCTTCCTACACACCAACACTCCCTCCCTCCGTCCAAGACGGGCCTGCGAGTCTCTCTCTCTCCTCTCCTAGCTGTCTGCTGTATAATCACAGCTGCCAGCTGACGTCACCCAGATAAAAGGTGCAACGGCCTGGCCTAACCTCGCTGATTGCGCCGCAGCCGTGGCAGCGGCATAACCAATAGTTAACACTGGCCGCGCTCTCCTATCAGCGACAGCATCTGACGCACGACCAATAGAGCAGTCAACGACCCGCGGGGACCGGGGGCCCGCGACAGGTGGGCCGGAGCTTCCAGTCGCTTTCAAATTGGCCCTCTCCCACCTCCCTCGCCGCCTGAATAATAATTAAAGAGGCCGCCGCCCAAGGCGACCCGGAGTGCAGTGACTCAGCTGGGAGCCGATCCGGAACACCTCGCGGGGTGCGCGCGTCTGGTCGCCGTGTTTCCAGCGCCCGAGAGAAAGGCTGGTTTGTTCTCGGCGAAGGAACGGCCTGCTGGGCCGCGTCGCACTTCCTGCTCGGGAAACCAAACCGGTCTCCGCTTCTAACGCGGCTGATTTATCAATGAAATCAGCTACGCTCGCAAACACACGCACACACACATACCAGAACACACAAGCACACACAGGCGCACGAGTGGCACACGTGCATCTTACTGGGGAAACCGGGATCTACCCCATTAGCCAAGCGTCGCGTCTGGTAAATTACTCGCATAACTGTCGCTGCGGCGATTGTACAATGGGCGGAGGCGAGGTTTCTCTCTCTCTCTGTCTTTCTGAGGTAACCGGCCGCACGAGGTGGACGCCCCCACACGCTAGCCGCACCACAGGACTGGACCGGGCTGGGAAAATTGTTATGACGGCGCGGGGCGGTTCGCGAGACGCGAAACGGGTCGTCGCTGATTACAAGTTTGACGTATAGCCGTGTAAATTAAATGGAGTGTGATTTCATTATTCAAATTAGCGGCGGAGTGGCGGTTTTTTACTCGGCCTCCGGAACAAGTAGGCGCTAATGGCTGTCGTCCCTCTAGCGTGGCTCGGATTTATGGCTGCCGGGCGGACGCGTGATTCGGCGGCGGCATCGAGAAGTGGCTCTCCGCATGTTTCGAGGCGTACGGACGAAATGAGCGTAGTAATAATACACAGAGTAGTGATACAATTCTGTTCAGCACACCACTGATTTCATAAATTCGAGATCGACTGCGGCCGATCGGCCTGTAAGTTTTATTAATTTATACGTCAACCACCTACAAGTGTATACTTTATGGACATGGTGTCTGATCTTTCGGACATGTCCGAAAAAACGGACACCATTGATAACCTGCCGAAGTCTAGAACGAAATTATAATTATATTAATACCTTCAGCTGCTGACGGGCGTTGATATATATCAACGGGGGACACGTGAAAATATGGGCCTCGACCGTGACTCGAACGTAAGCAGGAGATCCTGGGTTCGAGTCCCGGTCGAGGCACACATTTTCACGTGTCCCCCGTTGATATACCGGGTGATCAAAAAGTCAGTATAAATTTTAAAACTTAATAAACCACGGAATAATGTAGATAGAGGGGTAAAAATTGACTCACATGCTTGGAATGACATGGCGTTTTATTAGAACCAAAAAAAAAAGTCCCCCAGATCGCGCTGGACAGCAAAACTGCTACCGTGACGGGTGAGAGGTACGCCTATATGTAACAGAATCGCATCATCCCCACCTAGCTGACAAACACCTGCTGGAACGTACGATGTTTATGCTCGATGCTGCTCTACTCCATATTGCTAGACGCGTGAAAGATCTCTTGCGCGCGTCGTTTGGTGATGATCGTGTGCTCAGCCGCCACTTTCGTCGTGCTTGGCCTCCCACGTCCCCAGACCTTAGTCTATGCTATTATTGGCTTTGGGGTTACCTTAAGTCGCAAGTGTATCGTGATCGACCGACTTCTCTAGGGATGCTGAAAGACAACATCTGACGCCAATGCCTCACCATAATTCCGGACATGCTTTACAGTGCAGTTCACAACATTATTCCTCGACTACAGCTATTGTTGAGGAATGATGGTGGACATATTGAGCATTTCCTGTAAAGAACATCATCTTTGCTTTGTCTTACTTTGTTTTGCTAATTATTGGTATTCTGATCAGATGTAGCGCCATCTGTCGGACATTTTTTGAACTTTTGTATTTTTTTGGCTCTAATAAAACCCCACGTCAGTCCAAGCATGTGTGTCAATTTGTACCTTTCTGTCTACATTATTCCGTGATTTATTCAGTTTTCAAATTTATACTGACTTTTTGATCACCCTGTATATTAACGCCCGTCAGCATCTGAAAGTATTAATATAATTCTAATTTCGAGCTACAAGTGTGGTTTAAAAATGTTCGAGATACATAAATCATCCACAGTTGTGAAAGAACTTGCTGACCGAAGTCTTCCACGACAGAAGTCGCTATATACTATCACGGTTTCTGGATTTTAGCTGCATCATTAGGTGCATCTGAAATCTAAACTACAATAACAGCTGTAACCCATTCCATTAGGGAATTAGAAATTTACAAAAACAGAGATTCACATTTAGAATCCGAGAAACAAATAAAATGATTGAACAATAGGCTAGCTAGCAGTAACAGCTAACAACTAATAGACAGAAATCTGCCATAGATGGACAGTCAAGAAACATCCTAAATTGTGGCTACAAAAAACTCCAACTTTCAATCGCGACCTAGGAAAATTCCTGTTGTCTCCAAATTGCCACTGGGAATGCATGCAGTCCATAACAATACAGCCAGCTTGGGACATCAGGTGGAAGTCATGCGCTAAACCAAAGTTAAACTAAATAACGATCCAGGGCTGCACAAAGCGCGTCAGGCTACAACCTGACGTGACGAGTCACGCGAGGCCAGCAGTTACCGAACGCTGCTACAGGTGTGCGGCCCGTGCCGTTACAGATATTGGACTGAGGTGTAACGCTGCTAGCCGTATTAATGGTAAACTCCATGACGGGGCACGTCACATGGCATGGAGAGAAACTAAGGTACAAGCACGTATGAATGCCGAAAAAATGCGGAACCAGTCTAGGAACAACCGTAAGTAATGGCGGTCCATTACGAGAGACGTTCGCCTTAACAAATAAATAAGAGAAAGCAACATGACTAATAACACAATAAGCGCAACAAAGCAGTATACACATTACAAGGAAAGATAACATAAATAATAGCGTAAGCCAAAGGCCGAAATACAAACAACTGCTAAAATCTGCATGTAACAGCAGAGAAGTTCAAACTTACAAATAATGGGTTGTGCGCCGACCGGCTGGCCGTGCGGTTCTAGGCGCTACAGTCTGGAACAGCGCGACCGCTACGGTCGCAGGTTCGAATCCTGCCTCGGACATGGATGTGTGTGATGTCCTTACGTTAGTTGGGTTTAAGTAGTTCTAAGTTCTACGGGACTCATGACCTCAGAAGTTAAGTCCCATCGTGCTCAGAGCCATTTGAACCATTTTGAACAAACGGGTTGTAAACCAGTGAAATTGGAAGGTAAAGCATTTAAAACATGTTACTGCCAATATCTGGATGTACGTCCAAAGGAAATTTTCATTGTGATCAGAATAACACAGGAACTGCAATACCGTATCTATCTGCCGATAACAGGCAAGCAACTTTCTACTACCTCTGATCTCTATGGGAATATACTTAATGGATATACGAGTGCAGGTCGTAGACGCGTGGTTGACGACATATGGAAGGCTGGGTCTGACCGTGAGTCGTGAACGGTTAGCCAAATGGTAGGGCGACCGCTCGCGATAAGCGGGAAATCCGGGTTCGATTCCCGGTCCAGCCCTAATTGTCATTGTCATTCCACTCCACAGCTGATGGTTGTCCTTATTCGCAGTTGCGAATTCATGTCATGCAGTAGCAGAAGGGCTCTGACGTAACGAATGACAGACTGTGAACTAGTGATATTAAAAAGTAATATATTGGAAATAATAAAAAAGATTTAAAATACATTTCCAGAAATTAAATAAATTTGATAGATTAATATGAGTTCTTACAGTAAATGACCATCTCATGTTACTGGAAGAAAAGGGACACAGACTGTAGACTAAGGGTGCGAGGCACTGTTACGAAATAAGTATTATGGTTTAAAAAGATTTCGTATTTCTTACGAATCCGCCTTCAGATGGTTGTTACAGGTTTTGTCGTTTCCTTGGTGGGGTCTCGTTTTGTATTGGTCATTGGTTTGGTGCCCTAGGGTAGATGGAAAATTTGTTGTTCACAGTTTGGTAAAATTTACTAGGGATTTACTTCTTCGACGTCTATCACAACGTTTATGCAACGGTTTTAAAGTTATTGAAACGTGAATTGTCATCAAATCATACGTACTATATGAGTCTGTGTGACGAAATCGCCGTGTTTTTGTCATGAATTTTAAAATTGGTACATTTGTGAGTGTGCCTGACATTGTGATTCTCATAAAGCACGTCCACAAATGTTGTTGTTGTTGTTGTTGTTGTGGTCTTCAGTCCTGAGACTGGTTTGATGCAGCTCTCCACAAATGTGTCGACATTAAAATTCATAACAAAAACACAGGGAGATTTCGTCGCACAGCTTCATACAGCAGGTAAGTTTTCACCGAATTTGAAGCTTTAATAACTTTAAAACCTTTTCATAAACGTTTTGATAGAAATCAAAAGAACCAAATCTCTATCCTAATGCAGCAAACTAAGAGCCGACACAAAATGAGCCCCAGTAGGGAAACAGCGAACCCTGTAACGAGCATCTGAAGATGGATTTGTAAGAAATCCGAAACCGGAAATGGTTTGAATGAAATAAACCTTTTTAAACCATACTTCTGGCCTATTGATGTTTAAACTGTAAACTTTATTGTATTAAGGCCAGGGCTCTCAAAATCTCAGTTTTAGACAAAATAGCGATCGATCTACTCCAAATCTATAGCCTCAGATGAAAACTACTGTGGTCGTCATGATGTAAATTCTACGTAATTAAACTTGGTTCTGATCTAATGACAGACATTTTTGGCCACTACACACGAATGCCTCAAATTACCTGTCCATTTGTCCTTCTACTTGTATTTACGTTATCGATTTTGTTGGTGTGCTTAAAGCATTGCTATTAGTTTTCTCACCTAGAAATTAGCCTCACGTTTACTAACATGTGTTGGAATACACAACGACCTCTGCAAGCAGACAAAACAGATTTTATCAGCTAGTCCTACAAATACTGCTTATTTTAATTTGACACATTTTTTAAAAAAAACTTTCGAAACATTTGGTGCAGGAGACACTGGGGAACACCGACGTAGCAGGGAACACCGATACTAAAATATTAGTGGGAAATAGTACTGCAGTAAGAAATGAAAGAGGAAGCCGCCTGGTAGAATTTTGCGCAGAGGACACCTTAATCATTGCTAACACTTGGTTCAAGAATCATAAAAGAAGGTTATATACATGGAAGAAGCCTGGAGATACTGGCAGATTTCAGATAGATTATATAATGGGAAGACAGAGATTTAGGAACCAGGTTTTAAATTGTAAGGCATTTCCAGGGGCAGATGTGGACTCTGACCACAATCTATTGGTTATGAAATGTAGATTGAAACTGAAGAAACTGCAATTAGGTGGGAATTTAAGGAGATGGGACCTGGATAAACTGAAAGAACCAGAGGTTGTACAGAGTTTCAGGGAGAGCGCAAGGGAACAAATGGCAGGAATGGGGGAAACAAATACAGTAGAAGAAGAATGGGTAGCTTTGAGGGATGAAGCAGTGAAGGCAGCCGAGGATCAAGTAGGTAAAAAGACGAGGGCTAGTAGAAATCCTTGGGTAACAGAAGAAATATTGAATTTAATTGATGAAAGGAGAAAATATAAAAATGCAGTAAATGAAGCAAGCAAAAAGGAATACAAACGTCTCAAAAATGAGATGGACGGGAAGTGCAAAATGGCTAAGCAGGGATGGCTAGAGGATAAATGTAAGGATGTAGAGGCTTATCTCACTAGGGGTAAGATAGATACTGCCTACAGGAAAATTAAAGAGACCTTTGGAGAAAAGAGAACCGCGTGAACGAGGGGTTAACGATATATATATATATATATATATATATATATATATATATATATATATATATATATATATATATAAAGAGCTCAGATGGAAACCCAGTTCTAAGCAAAGAAGGGAAAGCAGAAAGGTGGAAGGAGTATATAGAGGGTCTATACAAGGGCGATGTACTTGAGGACAATATTATGGAAATGGAAGAGGATGCAGATGAAGATGAAATGGGAGATATGCTATTGCGTGAAGAGTTTGACAGAGCACTGAAAGACCTAAGTCGAAACAAGGCCCCAGGAGTAGACAACATTCCATTAGAACTACTGACGGCCTTGGGAGAGCCAGTCCTGACAAAACTCTACCATCTGGTGACCAAGATGTATGAGACAGGCGAAATACCCTCAGACTTCAAGAAGAATATAATAATTCCAATCCCAAAAAAAGCAGGTGTTGACAGATGTGAAAAGTTCCGAACTATCAGTTTGATAAGTCACGGCTGCAAAATACTAACACGAATTCCTTACAGACGAATGGAAAAACTAGTAGAAGCCGATCTTAGGGAAGATCAGTTTGGATTCCGTAGAAATATTGGAACACGTGAGGCAATACTGACCCTACGGCTTATCTTAGAAGCTAGATTAAGGAAAGGCAAACTTACGTTTTAGCATTTGTTGACATAGAGAAAGCTTTTGACAATGTTAACTGGAATACTTTCTTTCAAATTCTGAAGGTGGCAGGGGTAAAATACAGGGAGCGAAAGGCTATTTACAATTTGTATAGAAACCATATGGCAGTTATAAGAGTTGAGTGGCATGAAAGGGAAGCAGTGGTTGGGAAGGGAGTGAGACAGGGTTGTAGCCTATCCCTGATGTTATTCAATCTGTATATTGAGCAAGCAGTAAAGGAAACAAAAGAAAAATTCGGAGTAGGTATTAAAATCCGTGGAGAAGAAATAAAAACTTTGAGGTTCCCCGATGACATTGTAATTCTGTAAGAGACACCAAAGGACTTGGAAGAGTAGTTGAACGGAATGGATAGTGTTTTGAAAGGAGGATGTAAGATGAACATAAACAAACGGAAAACAAGGAAAACAAGGATAATGGAATGTAGTCGAATTAAGTCGGGTGATGTTGAGGGTATTAGATTAGGAAATGAGACACTTAAAGTAGTAAAGGAGTTTCGCTATTTGGGGAGCAAAATAACTTATGATGGTCGAAGCAGAGAGGATATAACATGTAGACTGGCAATGGGAAGGAAAGCGTTTCTGAAGAGGAGAAATTTGTTAACATCTAGTATAGATTTAAGTGTCAGGAAGTCGTTTCTGAAAGTATTTGTATGGAGTGTAGCCATGTATGGTAGTGAAACATGAACGATAAATAGTCTAGACAAGAAGAGAATAGAAGCTTTCGAAAGATGGTGCTACAGAAGAATGCTGAAGATTAGATGGGTAGATCACATAACTAATAACGAGGTGTTGAATAGGGTTGGGGAGAAGAGAAGCTTGTGGCACAACTTGACTAGAAGAAGGGATCGGTTGGTAGGACATGTTCTGAGACATCAAGGGATCACCAATTTAGTATTGGAGGGCAGCGTGGAGGGTAAAAATCGTAGAGGAAGACCAAAAGATGAATACACCAAGCAGATTCAGAAGGATGTAGGTTGCAGTAGGTACTGGGAGATGAAGAAGCTTGCACAGGATAGAGTAGCATGGAGAGCTGCATCAAAGCAGTCTCAGGACTGAAGACCACTACAACACAACAACAAGTACTGCAGAGTAGCGGATGATTGCTCAAGTAGGATGCACAGCCGACGAGTTTTTGCAGATGACAGTCTTATTGTGGCACTAAAAACTAATTATGGTTGTATTTTGATGTTATTTTCAGTTTATGCTTATACTGAGTTAAGCGTTTCAGTACATTTTTAACGATGAAATAACTATAACTTATGCAGATAGTATGCTTTCTAGTGCGCTTTTTTGCATCTGTTTTGTAAATTTTCGGGAAGTAGCAAAGCCATTGAAATCGGGTCTCTGCCATGACGTCTTAATGGGACAATTTCGACAGACGAATATAGGTCAATGTCGACAGGGTTTCGACATATCCTATGCTCTACACTTCAGAGAGAGTTATTTGCACTTACTTAAAATCCTACATATACAATTTTAGTTGGCGAGGACAAGAAAAAGAAAATCAGAAAGGGATGTATGACCTGAAGAAACCCTGACAAAGGCATTAAGCTTAGTGAAGTCTGGAGGGATCGCTGAACGCACTTAAAATTGTGATTAATGATAAATTACTATAAAATTCAGACAAGAAACATTCCTTGGGGAAAAGATTTGTCTTTACTCCTGACCTTGAGCAAGAAGTAGTCAGCCGTGTAACAACTTTGGCACAATTACTATTTCCAGGGTTTCATTGAAGCTAATTGCCTAAGATCTTGCCCAAACGTCAGTCATAGTTTCAACAAAACTATGAAAATGGCCAGCAAAGACTGGGTTTCTGGTTTAAAAAAGAGAAATCTTGATAAGCTCTGAAAAACCATCAAACAAATATGAGAGGATTTCAGGGTTTGAATAAAGTTGTAGTTTGTTTATTTTTTTCCAACGTGAACACCATTTTCGGTAAACATGCTGTGTAAACGACTGTCTTATCGTAGCGCTAAAAATTAATATTTTTATTGAATTTTGGTCCTGTTTTTTTTTATGCTTAAACTGAGCTATGCATTTCAATACTTTTTTTAATGATGATAACTCAAATGTATGCGTATAGTAGAATTTTAGTCTGCGTTTTGTAACTTCTCCAGTACTAGCAAAGTCATTACAGTCTGGCCTCTGCCATGATGTCTGAATAGGGTAATATCGACTGATAAGATAACAAAATGAGCTACTTTCTTAGGATGGTAATTTTGTTATGTCTGAATGTTATAGCGTTGACATTACCCTGTAATGGTGACAGCATTATCCAGGTATTCGGGGTAACACCAAGATGTTGCAGACTTGAGAAAATGTTTGTATAGCTCCAAAGGTATTCAATATTTTCCATTTTTTCTGGTATAACTATACGTCTAACATTCCTAGGTCATATGGGCTGTCGTAAGATCCTCCATCGAAGTGACAGATTCCTAAGTAAAATGAAACATCTCTTAAAGTGTCGATATTTCTCCCGTCTCGCCTGTTCCAATCGAAATAGGTCAAAATTCCTCGCTTCTGACAACCAGGTTCACTTAAAAGACGACGTTTTAATTACTTTTAATTAATTATAACATGGATAGTCATATAAGTAACTGTAATAATACTCCTCTAATTGAAGTCTAATTACGGTTTTATAATCCTCTGATCAAATGGAGTGAGTGACGCACATCATGACAACGTTCTGTTAGATTTCCATTTTGGCGCATTTCTAGTGATTTTTGTTGTATGTTTTTAGCCATTCCCATCCCTTTCAGTGAAGTTCAGTCAGAACATAAACACAATGTGCATGCAATCAGAACTGGCAGTCTGCGTTGGATTCCCAAGGTTATACGGCTGCAATGAATTATCTTTGTTACAAGGCATCAAAACAATTTTAATTTACACAATAATTTATTGGAGTCATAAAACACGTCGTGATTCTGACTTAGTGTTTGCCTGACACCATAGAAACGACGTCACTAGGCTCCAGGGGAAAAGCAGTAGCCATAACTGAAGGGTGGCTTTTCGGCAGAGACGCTTGCGGGGGCGGTTGTTGCGGTGGGAGTCTTGGTGGTCACTCAAGCGCAATCAAGAATTTTATTCACCATAGATCATTTAACAATGATAAAGGTTTCGTCATACAGGATGAAGTAGTGCATACATAATAATAAAATAAACTAGTGTCAATACATTACAGTCCACATTTTAAGCATGGCACTGTACCAAATTACACCAGGATAGTTTCTAAGACTTAATGCAATAAGCTATACTATAATACAGTATTGTATAGTGTAGTATACCCTGTACATAGTGTATTGCATACACTATGTAATTACACACGACTAACCACAGCACACAATATATATTTAACTACAGAAAACTTTAAATTGCTAGTATCCTCTTCAGGCATCTCAAAGAATTTGACCCGACAGCCAGCTGTACCATTTAATTAAAAAAAATTACATCCATAGACTGAACATGAAATGGCAGTTTACTGAACATTTTGAGTCGGTTTACTTCGTGCGAATTTCCTGTCCTTGCTAATCTGCGGCGTGGTATGTCTAATTTACCTTTAGCTCTGGTGTTGTGTTCATGTATTTCCCCTCTGGCAATAAAACCTGAAATGTTACTTTTAATATAGAATATAGACCCATAAATGTATAAAGTTATAATTGCGAGTATTCTGAGTCTGGAAAAAAGAGGGAGGCGGTGCTCCCTACAACTCATTTTGCATATTAAGAGTAAGATTTTTTTTTTTTTGTTTCATGATGTTCTGGATGTGAGGGAGTGCCTCCATATATATCAGACAATACGAAATGCGTGACTGGAATAGCCGAAACTACGTCACTTATTGCCTACTTTATTTGATATTCCCATTAGAAGTTATTGGGTTTTATCAGGATTCCACTGGTGCTTAATGGGTGCAAACCAGTCCAGGGCCTTATCACGTGTTTCATTTGTTACACTATTCAAATCTGAAATGTTCTGATGTCTCGTAAATAGTGTTGTATCACACATGTGACAGGGTGGTATACGTTATTAGGTAAATCATTAACAGCTACAAAGAAGAAGAAGGGTCCGAGAATAGACCCTTGTGGTACACGTACGCCGATTTCCATTACGGAAGAATTTACATTCCTGACTGAGACAGATTCTTTTCTGTTACTTAACTAAGATCTTATCACAGCTAACGTGCTCCCTCTCACCCCATAAAACTCTAGTTTCCTGAGTAGCACTCAACAGAAAATCTTTGCTTATGTCACATAATACCAGTGATACAATGTTATTGTTTTCAAAAGCTGTTAAGGTTTGATTAATGATTTCCAAGATGGCCCCTGTTGTGTCTTTCCCCTTCCGAAAACGGGACTGATTGTTACATAGGATTTGTGTTTTTCAAAGAAACTGTTTATTTGTGTATCAGTGCCTAAAATACCTGTGAGAATATTGGAACAAGGGAGACTGATCTGTAGCTTTGGGGAAGATGTTTGGCCCATTTTTTTTTAAACTGGGACATTTTTGATACCTTAAGTGCATCCAGAAAAACTCCAAATTCCACACATTTATTAAAAATAAAAGCTAATGTTTTGGCAATTGAGTGTATTGTCTTTCTAATGATGTTATTCGATACCCAATAACACTCCATACTTTTGGAATCTGATAATTTGTACACAGCTTTTATAATATCAGCAGGTGTGACAGCCCTCCACTGAAATACCAGATTAACAGGAAGTGATGTTCCAACGAGTTCCATTGTAGATGAATTTGTTGCTTTAATACTGTTACTTATTTCTTTAAGTGAGTTTATAAAGTGCTGTTTTAATTCCTCGGGTTCAAGCAGAGCTGTTTCTGTGCATTTTGGTGTATTCACTTATTTTCTTATTTGCCATGCTGTATTGCATTTATTGGGAGCCCTTTCTATACAGTTTTCCACTGCTCGTATTTTTGCCAGAAGAAGATTAGCTTTGCAGAATTTTTTGTATTTCAGATATGACCTATGAGTGTTCACACTCTGTTCTGCCCCATGGATAGCTGCTTGCTTTTGCATCTGGTACAGCATATGCATGTTTCCTCTGATTTCTGCTAGCTCTTCTGTAAACCAGTTGAGTCTTTTCTTTTTCATTTCACTTGGATATCGAATTTTGTTATTGGAGAGCAAGAATACCATAAATCTGTGTAGTTTTTAAAGAAGTTATCAAAGGTAATTTCAGCTTCCCTTTCCCCAGATTGACAATTATATATAAAGTCCCAATCTGCACTTCATAATCGAGCAACAAACATACTTATGTACTCTTTCTTTTGCCCTTTTGCTTTAGGTTCTTCAATGGAAGACATATTTGATAATGTTTACAAGGTAGTGCGTAGTTTAGGAGTTCAGTGCATCGACTTCATGTTGTTTATGAACAAAATAATAATAACTAAGATTACTCGAAGTTCTTCATCGTTATTTACAAAACTAGATAACCTCAAACATACGTATGAAGCTGTGGACGTGAAACCTGGACAGCAGACGTCTAAGTATGTGCATGGGAGCTGTGGATCTGGGAATATACGTTATTATTGAGGACACGAGTTACTGGCAATTAAAATTAACAATAAGTGGGCCGCACAGAGCAGGAGTCGGTCACCACTTAGTATTGGAGTGTCATATATATTTGTCAATATTGCAAGCGTTTTGAAACTGGCAGTTATTTCACATAGTACACGCTGTCGGGGCCTCGCAGCCATACTGCCACGTTTATTGGGGTAAAATTAACCGGCAGAACATCTGAAATGTAAATAGTAATATTGTGTAGGATTATCTATATACGAAAGGCCGTGCCCGGATTGCCTGGCTGACTCACTGATACATGATCGCACAGACTAAACCACTAAGGATTGAAGGACAGGAACTTGAAATTAGCGGCCGGCCGAAGTGGCCGTGCTGTTAAAGGCGCTGCAGTCTGGAACCGCTAGACCGCTGCGGTCGCAGGTTCGAATCCTGCCTCGGGCATGGATGTTTGTGATGTCCTTAGTTTAGTTAGGTTTAACTAGTTCTAAGTTATAGGGGACTAATGACCTCAGCAGTTGAGTCCCATAGTGCTCAGAGCCCTTTGAACCATTTTTTTTTTTTTAATTAGCAGAGAGTGTTAATGTTATACTGCAGTCGTCGTTTAAGAAGGGATGTTTTGAATTTACATCCCTAAGGGCTTGAAATTGGGGATAAGAGGTATTTTGAATACTCGTTGTTACTAAGCCAGTTTTGAAGCTCGAGGTACGAAATCTGGTATTTTGTTAAATAAATAAGCATTTCACCCCAATGGAGTTGGAATAGTGGATAAATTATTTTTAAGAAATTGTTTAAGAACTACTAAAGTATTTTTAAGGCTACATCTATGAAAACTGGTATCTGACTTCTCGGTTACAAATAAAAAAAAAAACATTTTTCTTGTTTTTGGAAATTCAGCCACTCAGGAGGCGAAATGTTTTATGAAAATGTTTAGTAGTAACAGCATTTTTAAAGGTAAGTCCTTGAATTTGGCGTTTGGCTTCTCAGTTAGAAACGAAAAAAATGCTTGGTTCACTGTTTTTTTAAGTTAACCGCTAACGGAATGGAATAGGGTCAGAGTGATTCACTATCTCATCATTTCCTTGCCCAAACCACTTAGGACAGACACTTGAAATTTCGAGAGGGTGTTCATCTTATACCATAGGTGTCGCTCAAGAAGGGATTTTTTGAAATTACACTCCTAAGGGGATAAATGTCTTTTTGAAAATATGTCGGTGTTAAGACAATTTTGAAGTTAAGACTACAAAAATAAGTATTTGGTTTCACAGATAGAAACAAAAAAACACGTGTTTCAACACTTTTGAAACACCTAAGGGAGTAAAACAGCAAGTCAAAGCTCTTTGAAAATAAATTTTTATTAAAGAACTACTGAAGCAATTACGAAAATTGGCATTTGACTTCTCGGTTAGAAAAGAAAAAAAAAAAAAAGCATTTCACTGCTTTTGGAAATCCAACCCTTTAACGGAGTGAAATAGGAGATGAAAATTTTTCTGAAATTTTTCATTATGAAAGCCTTTTCGAAGGTAAATCTATGAAAATTTGTACTTGGCATCTCTTTCAGAAATTAAAAAGAAAGGTGTTTCACTGTTTTTGGAAATCAGCACTGCAGGGGCTGAAAAACCGTATGAAATTTCTTAAGAAAATATTTCGTTACATAGAAAAAATCTAAGTCCATGGAAATTGGTATTTCACTTTTCTGTTAGATGTAAAGAAGTATGCGTTAGGAGATAAACGTTTCTATGGAGATATCACCACAGGAACGGAAAAATGCATCATTAACAAAAGCCATGGTCTCCAGCTACCAGAATCACTTTTTAGTCAGAAGCACATTCGTAAAAGCATTAATTAGCTTGAAAAGTTTAGAAGGTGTTGCAATTTGTGACCTGAAACAGAGAAGGCTATTTAACAGTTGCCACGACAAACTGACTTTGTCAATATTGTATGCAAAAAGAAGCGGCTCAAAATATTAATTTTTCAGTAGCTCTAATGTAAGTTTATAAAATTATTTTTCATTCCATTACTATGTAAAAGTGAAGCAGTGGGCATTAAACTAGCCTTCATATAATTGTGCAGCACTGGAAAAAATGTATCCTTCACACAAAATTATGCGCCTTTTCGATCGAGGAGGAATATACTGTTCATCACTGTGCTTTATATAATGGCATTTTATGAATCATAAATTGGCATAACAGTTTTATTTACATACTAAACAAAGTTCGTTTAGTTCAAATTTAAATTTCCACAATTGCAAACTACTTTAATAACGAGTCCAGTCAATCACTAATAACCACGGTGCATGGAACTCTTCAATCTCTGACGTTTCGTCCAAGGATACGTTGGACATCTTCGGAGGTGCTCCTGGTTGTGCTGAATCTTGCCGACTGACGAGTCGGACGTCGAAGAGCGGCCTAAATACCGCGGAAAGTCGGCGTGGTCTGGATTTCACGTGATAGCAGAGATAAAACTTGTCAAAAATACTTTTAACTATCGATCATAGTAGGTCAAAGATAAAAACTTTTCATCGATTCTGTAGCGCCACAGTCCATATATCACTGAGTTTCATGGCTTCTTCTTTTCTGTTAAAATTATCACCATGTTTATATATTTAGATGGCTTCTCTATATAGCCGTGGATAATAGTTCGCCATAGTACATAAAACTTCAATTTCCGAAAATTTCACTACGTGATCACCTGACTGAAGAGCATGTTCCGCCACGGCGATTCGTCTGTTTTCCATAGTCGGCAAAGACTTTTATGTTCCTTCAAACGTGTATTCACACTTCTTTTTGCAGTTCCAACGTACACGGAATCTTATATATACCAATTGCACAGAGAGGGGGACGTTTATCCTTAACGGAACGAAGTCCTTTGGCCTATTTTCTTAGTTCTTCTGAAAATCGGTCGAACGTCATGTTTTCTCAAAGTCTTGCCGATTTGATCCGTTACTTTTTTGATGAATGGTAGAGAAACCGTGTTCTTCCATCTCTGTATCCTATCGTTGTACCTAGACCTCCTGTTATTAGGTCGCAAAACTCTATTTATTTCCTTGCCAGAGTACCCATTCTTCTCGAAAGCCTGCTTTAGATGTTTTAACTCGGCGTCCAAATCTTTCTTTTTCTGTCCATTAGACTTTTAATTACATCTCTTTTCTGTTGTCTATGATGATCTGAATCCTTATGTGAGTACCTGTGGGTATGTGTAACCTTCCGAAAGACATTATGTTTCAAGCTGCCAACATTCTGTCTCATAACGAAGAAATCCAAGAAGCATATTGCATTGTCTTTCTCTATTTCCTGGCAAACTGGATTTTTTGATTCATAGTATTTAAAAACAAAAGAAGTCCTCTAAAGCTTTTTTGCCATGTGACCAACCAACAAATACATCATCCACGTATCGATACCATCGACATGGTTTCTTACTCGCTTTTTCCAGAGCCAATTGTTAGAATTTTTTCATGTAAAACTTAGCCATCGTAGGGCTCAGTGGGTTGGGCCGCTCATCGACGTCCGATT
Organism: Schistocerca serialis cubense; assembly: GCF_023864345.2. Classification (NCBI taxonomy): domain Eukaryota; kingdom Metazoa; phylum Arthropoda; class Insecta; order Orthoptera; family Acrididae; genus Schistocerca; species Schistocerca serialis. Next base: position 333,656,881 of record NC_064639.1, on the reverse strand, counting down.
CGTCAGTCGACAAGACTCAGCACAACCAGGAGCACCTCCGAAGAAGTTCAACGTAGCCTTGGACGAAACGTCAGGGATTGAAGGGTTCCATCGACCACGGCTGTACAACCCGGAAGAATTCTCAGCAGCTGAAACATCTGGTCGTGAAAGCCTTCATTGTGTTACCTCGATAAAGTTTTAAAGTTCTGAATAGTTCACCTAAAACGGATTATTAAAAGTTGGCAAGTTAAAAACATTTCAGAGCATTCGCTAGCGACACGCAAGAATTTTACAAGTCCGCAATTCAACGCTTAATGAAATTTCGACACACTCGAGACGCGTCTGCGTGTCGTCCATACAGACTCACTCTCCTAGATATCAAAGAGAACTGCTCCATGAATGCCGAACGAGTCTGCCAAATGAAATGCCCCCTGCAAGATACACTGCCCAGTCACATTAACGTGACCACCTGAAAAAAGCCTGACCAATCACGTTTTGCACAACAGATCACTGCGAGATGTGCAGGAAGAGAGTCAGTGAGGTTCTGGAAGATACAGACAATGATGTGGGACCATATCGACTCCAGTGCCATGCCCAGCTGTGCTGAGTTTCTCAGCTGGGGATTTATGGCGCTAACAGCCTGGTCGAGGTGGCCCCACAGTTTGCCGATTGGGTGTACATCCGGGGAGTTCGGTGGTTAGATGAGAATGATACATTCATCGTGGTGCGCTTCAGACCACGCACGTACACTGCGAGCTGTATCACACTTTGCATTGTCCTGGTGGTAGATGCCAGAGTGATGAGGAAAAACAAATTGAATGTGGGGATGGACATGGTCCCCTGGGATAGATACAGATTTGTGTTGATTCATTATGCCTACCAAAATGACAATATCACACAGGGATTGCCATGAAAATGCTTCCCAGGCCACAGTGCTCCTTCGTACAGCCTGGACCCTTTGCTTTAGACTTGCACGCCATACACACTGTCCAACAGAGCATAAAACGTGATTCTTTTGAAAAGACCATCACTCGTCACTCGGTGGGCGCCCAGCTGTACTGCTGGTACACTTAGTACAACCTTCGTCGCCGACAAACAGCAGTGAGCATGTTTGCATGTAACAGGAACCTGCTGCAGAGGTCAATTACGCAGCAACGTTCGCTGAACAGTAGTTGAGGAGATACTGTCGGTTGTTGCCTGCGTCATCTGGGTGGTCAGTTGCTCAACAGTTGCTCGTCAGTTCGCACATACACATCTCCACATCTTTTCATATAAATTGCTGTGTTTCCCCATTATAGCAACGACTGCACTGTTTTTCACCTCCCCCCGCCCCCCCCCTCCCCTCCCCATCACACAAGCACACGATTCACTGTTAAAGCAACCACCTGCCGTCTCCGAGTGGTTATTGCTCGTTGCGTCGACCGTGGAAATGGAAGATGTCGCTACAGGCTATTTAAGCCCCCGCTTTATCCAGAGTCAAGCTCAAAACCCAGAACTTACTCAAAACTTACAAATTTAATGTAATGGAGATGTATCATACATCATTTCCTATGCAAATTTCATCATATTCAGAAAATATCGTTCTTGTGAAACACAACTAGCTCTTTCCACTCATGAAGTAATAAGTGTTATCGACAGGGGATGTCAAATTGATTCCATATTTTTAGATTTCCAGAAGGCTTTCGACACCGTTCCACACAAGCGTCTTCTAACCAATCCGCGTGCCTACGGAGTATCGCCTCAGTTGCATGACTGGATTCGTGATTTCCTGTCATAAAGGTCACAGTTCGTAGTAATAGACGGAAAGTCGTCGAGTAAAACAGATGTAATATCCGGCGTTCCCCAAGGAAGTGTTATATTCCCTCTATTGTTCCTGATCTATATTAACGACATAGGAGACAATCTGAGTAGCCGCCTTAGATTGTTTGCAGATGTTGCTGTAATTTACCATCTTGTAAAGTCATCAGATGATCAAAACGACTTGCAAAATGATTTAGATAAGATATCTGTATTGTGCGAAAACTGGCAATTGACCTTAAATAAAGAAAAGTGTGAAGTTATTCACATGAGTACTAAACGAAATCAGCTAAATTTCGATTACGCGATATGTCACACAAATCTGAAGGCTGTAAATTCAGCTAAATACTTAGGGATTACAATTACAAATAACCTAAATTGGAACGATCACATAAATAATATTGTGGGTAGAGCAAACCAAAGACTGCGATTCATTCGCAGAACACACAAAAGGTGCAACAGGTCTACTAAAGAGACTGCTTACACCATGCTTGTCCGCCCTGTTCTGGAGTATTTCTGTGCGGTGTGGGATCACCGTCAGGTGGGACGGAGGGATGACATCGAAAAAGTACAAAGAAGGACAGCTCGTTTTGTATTATCGCGAAATAGAGGAGATAGTGTCAAAGACATGACACATGAATTGGAGTGGCAATCATTAAGACAAAGGCGTTTTTTCGTTGTGACGGTATCTTCTCATGAAATTTCAATCACCAGTTTCCTCCTCCGATTGCGAAAACGTTCTGTTGGCACCCACCTACATAGAGAAAAATGATCATCAAGGTAAAATGAGAGAAATCAGGGCTCGCACAGAAAAATTTAAGCGCTCGTTTTTCCCGCGTGCCGTTCGAGAGTGGAACGGTAGAGAGACAGCTTTAAGGTGGTTCATTGAACCCTCTGCCAGGCACTCTATTGTAAATACCAGAGTAATCACGTAGATTTAGATTTCCATTGCTGTTCTTAGTTTCTTCATAAGTTAAATAGATTTTACTAAATTAACGATTTTGTCAAGCTAAACGTTGTTTTACACTGTGTTGTTGCTAATAAGTGTAAGCAGATAAAAGCAAGCATATCCATCATCCCGATCAATGTTTACTTTGCGATTCTGTCGCTACCTTAAATTTTTAATTTATTATTTAGGTGATAATTCAGACTTTTATTTGCAAAATGCGCATTCCGGACTGTAATTTAAAACAGGTAATGATTATAAGAAATCTACCATAATATTCTGATCGTGCTCAATGAGGCATAGGCACTTTGTGAAAATCGCTTATTGAGTTGTCGAGATATTAAGTTTCAAACTTCATTTAATGCACAAAGCCTTTGATACTAAATTAAGGTATACTCTTCCAACCAAGGGCCCGTTTTTACCCGTGCACTCGTCTTATTTTTGTCTTCGTAGCCATTTTACTGGCTTCTCAGTGACTATTAGAGTTCGGTTTTAATTTTTTTAAGTTTGAATTTAGTGTTATTTGATATTCATGCTCGTCACTTAGTACAGACATGGCGATTTTGCACTCCACGTTTCTCGACAACTGCCAAAATACGTGGGTTATCCTAATGAAACGTTTACCTGCTAGCCATTCTGTGGACTTGGTAATCTAGTGTCAACCAATCTCTGAGTCTCAAATATTGCCTTCGTCTATTAATGACCCCGCGAGGTTCGTGCGGGTTCTCTACGTCCAGCCCATCTCGGCTGACACGCCCTCCAGGCTGTCAAAAACGTTCACAACCCCAGCCCCACCTGTCTCTCACATTCTTTTATGGAGTACCCTCTCACAGTTGTACAACTGGCGAAAACACTACGTATATTTCTCCTTAAGAGGAGCTAGATTCGTCGCGTAGTGCAATATGCAGATTTTTGGGGTACTGGAATGAGACAGTGGCTCGAAGTTGGACTGCATGTGAACATGAGGGCAGACATACTCGTCGTCAAAGTTTCAGTCGACCACGTCTTAACGCTAACGGATGGATTTGTTGTGCATCAAACACGTTTTAACCCCTTCACATAAGTAGAGGGTCAGTGGGCATATGGGCCAGACATCAGCATCAGCGTTACTGGGATTCTGACATCACATTTCGCCATGTACATCATTCCCAGAATTCTGACATCACTGCAGCTGATCATGTGCACCAACGTCATGACATCGTCAATACTGGAATTCTGATATCATCGCGTCATTGTCCTGCGAAGGTCATCGCCATCTCCTGCCTCTGCCCCCCCCCCCCCCCCGCGCCTTCGCTTTCACACCCATAACCCCCGAAACCTCACACCCCCACTCTTCACAGAATGAGGTGATGTTTTGCCACCGTTGTATTCTAAAAAAATCTGCGAGCTGGTGAAGCCTATGATTGTTAGCATATATGGTAACTGTAAATGCATAACACAACATATTTTTCTGACTTTATGAGTGTCTAGATCTCATGTGCTCAACTGACGAGCCGTTTGCAATGAATAAAGAAGACCTTAACTTGTAAACATCAGGGAAATGTCCTCGAAATTTTCTGCATCAAGAATGGAAGGCATGGTAATGGAGAAATGAATGACTGTAGAATGGGGCAACAATGTTCAAAAAATAATGGCAGTGCAACAGAATAGCAAGAAAACACATTACCCGTTTAGCTCCAACATAATATACTGCATATGCAGGAATTGTATACCCTTTTCAGAATGTCTCTCCAGCCTGCCGTCGCACAAGAAGCAATGTCTACAAAACAGTAGCTTTGTGGAACCTCACAACAATTGCAGTAAGTATTCATTAATTCATAATAATTATAATATTATTAATAATAGTAGTGATAATTAGTATCATTTTTGTATGACGCTTCACTTACGGTTCTTGTTGTCATCACAGGACCTTCAGAGCTACTACCGGATTAGGAAACGGCGGTGCTCCATATGTCACAGCAGCAACAACAGTCCATTAGGGTGTGCAGCAGTCAGGAGCAATATTTTATAATTCACATTATGTAAATAAATACATTATACATTATTTTTAAATTTTCAAGTCAATCAATCAATTACAGACACACACCCACTTGCCCTTTATAAAGAGCCAACAGTGGAACTGTCTGGAGAGGCTTGTTGATGAATACGTTAACATGGTGTTCGTTCGCTGATAGATGTGAGTAAGGCAAGGAGATACATACGCCTATTGCCATGTTTGTGACAATCTAATTATAATAAAAATAGCTCTAGGCGTGCGGCGCTAAGCAGGCAGCGTGCACGGCACCCAGTGTGAATTTGTTACCTTTGACTTTCAGGCGCTATGGCTATTCCTGAGGGCTTGTCAGTCACGTGACGCGATATTCAGTACTCAGCACACGTCTTCACTTCTCGGCAACAGCTGCAGCCTGTAGTATTGCAAAGTACTCAAACGTATCATTACGGGTCTTCCCAGAGGCAACGGCGTATAGTAAGACGAATTTATATTTTCACGTCTGACTTGTAACTTTTTGTTATGTATTTTAAATTATTCACATAAAGCCACAAAATATGTTATTTTATTTTGTTTCATGGGCGGCGGAGCAAAAAGCTCGCTGCAGCGGCAGTCTTTCATGACCGATAAGATATTAACACCACCAGACATTTACCTGATTAAGTTGGCGGCCATAGGGCTGGAGAAAATGCTGATAGTTCCAAGTTCTTGCTACGCCTGTTTGGTGTAACAATGGAAAAGAACGAAAGAAATAATTTTTACTGAAAAAACTGACAGTTAATGCGATGGTCTTGAAAAGTCAACACTTGAACTCTAACCTTGTTATTGCGTTATACGACTCTGTATGAATTGTGTACACATAAAATTTGTGTGAAATTGTTGAAATCAGTTGGAAGGTGACAGTTTTTTGAATTTTTGTGAAAATCTGGTGGACAGAATTTATTGGAGGATTCGTACTGAGAAAAGCATCTCCATTCTATTAAAGTTAATGATAAAAAACGAAGTTCATATTTATGCTAACACACAGATAGAAGTTATCTTTGGATTATAAAAGTTGGTGCAATTTAGCAAAGGGACTTTATTAATCTGTTCTGTGATAGTAAAAATGTCCAAAGTGATCATTAATATTAAAAGGCTCACAATTAGAATACACTTAAGTGCCCACTGAAGTGATTAATGGAATTTCATTACAATTCGTATTTCATCTGAAAGAACGATATTTTGTTACAGAACCTATTCACTTCAGCTTCGCAGAACTAAGGATGATCTCTGGCGAAAACTAATAATCGAATCACAATTAAAAAGTGCAAAACCATGAGATTATATGAGGTTATAGGCCAGCCACTGTATTCGCTGGGCATGGCCACCTGCGACTTCTTTCTATTCCCGGGGCTGAAGAATCATGAAAGGACATTATTACCGAAGGAGCTGGACACCATAACAAAAAGTAAGTTCCAGAAGTACCTCAAAGATGGGAAAAAGCGCTGGCACAAGTGTGATATCTGACGGGTATAACTTTTAATGGGGCAATGTTGACGAATAAGTAAAGATTATTTAATAAAAATAAAAATTCTAGTTCCTTTTTGATCGTCCCTTTGTTTATTCCAGCGAGTCAGATATGCAACTACGGTGGTGATGACTCAGAGCTCTTCCGACCCCCTATCAATGTACCGCCTCTACTGCCTTCACCTGAAACCACAACACTGAGGCACTCAGATAAAAAGATAGTTGGGGATTGTCTACAGTCGGTTGAGGCAGTGTTTGTAGTATCTGAAAGAAATAGGGAGATGGTGTTAAGTGGTAAATTACTAAACCAGAATAAACTTACTAAAATTTAAACGAACCATTTTACTTAAGCAAGCTAAACACATCATACCAAAACAAACTCGTAAACGAGCTCTTAACATATCCGACCACAACAGCATGTAGAACTAAAATATATTAATATGACTTTACAAAAGGATACTGGTTTCAGAAAGTACTAAATATTCCATCACAGCAATGTACTAAGGACATTATTAAATAATACTGCCAAACAATTTGCTACTACAGCTTAAGAAAAGTAACTATTGGCACACCAAATTTGAACAACCAATTTCTAAAGAATTTACTAAAAATTTACTAAGAAATCCAAGCACATCCAGATTTACTCTTGCCGTTTCAGGGGAAAAAAACCTCGGCTCTTTTGATGAAAACAGTTACTGACATCATGTACTATACATTACTGCAAAACGTTTTACCTCACAACTTAAGAAAAGAAATTGTTGGCACTAACAATTTGATGAACTATCGCCAACAGAATCTGTTACAGTGACTTTCAAAATACAGTAGAGTTAGTAGTAGTGGTGGTAGTAGTAGTAGTAGCAGCTTTATTTATCTGTAGATCTCTTTTTACAAGTATATAGGACATGTCAAAGTATTTACAAAATTAGATCAATTTAAAATAAGCTAATTCGTATACACGTATATTTACAGACTTCTAGTTATAGACAATCATTAGATTTACTCCTGGTAAACAATACTTTTTTTGCAAATAACTTATTAAATAATGTAATGCCACACTGTTAACACATATCCCGCAATCAGTCAGTGCACAGACTATACACACATCGCTTCATAACACTTCACTCAATACACACATACACACACACACACACACACACACACACACACACACACACACACAACACACAACACACAACACCCACACACACGCATACACACATTGGTGATCTCTGGGCAATTTTCCGTACCGCAACTTCCCATTTGCTATCCTGAAAAACTGACTCAGCATCCCTCCATAATGTGTGAGATGTTGAGATTTCTAGAAAGGAAAAAAGAAGGGAAAAATCATAGAGTGAAGGTGTTGTGTGGAATGTCGGATGTTTTATAATCATTATTATTATTATTTATTTCTATAACATTTTTATCAAACCCCTAATCTGTATTATCTAAGTAATCCTTCAAAGTATAAAATGTATTGCATAACAGGCACTTTTTAGCTGCCTTTTTAAATAAGCGTATTTTTGCAATTTCTTTAATCGCCTTTGGTAATTTATTTTACAGTTTTATTCTTTGGTAGAAAATGTTGTTTTGAATCTTACGTTTATTTTTTCTTGTTAGTTGTAAGTTGAGTCTACCTCTTGTTGCATGGTCATGGACAGAGCTGTTTGTGCAGTAGTTACCAATGCTATTTTTATGTGTACAGCTGACTGGTAAATGTACTCACATGGAGCAGGTAAAAACCACAGTGTTTTGAACAGATCTTTACAATGAGCTCAAGTACTAGTTTTGGTTATTATTCTTATGGCTCTTTCCTGGAGTTTGAAAATTTTTTTTCATATTTTGTGCATTTGTTCCCCAAAAAAGATTGCCATAGCTAAGAATTTAGTGTACATATGAATAATATGTAACTAAAAGACACTGCATGTTACACACTGATGACAGGATTCTAAGGGCATAACATGCTTATGACATTCTGTTTGCAAGTACCTTTGTGTGTTCACACACAACTGAGAATCAATATTCATTCCTAGGAATTTTGCATTTGTTACACAGTCTATAGAGGTGCCATCTACATTTAATTTAACATTGTCATTTTTCCTCTTCAAACTAAAATTTATCACATTAATTTTCTTTGTGTTCAATATCACTTTATTGACCAATCATAAACTTCCTTGAGAGTTTCATTTGCTTTCTCAGCAAGTTCTCTACTTTTCTCAGTGACTATAATATAGCTGTCATCAGTAAAGAGAATTTTTTTCAACTTTATTAACACTACTGGGAAGGTCATTGATGTCAATCAGGAACAGCATTGGTCCAAATATGCTACTTTGCAGAACCCCCATATTAATGTATTTTGATTCTGATAGGTGTTTTACTAAATGTTTAGGTCTATTGGAAGTATGTGTTATCTCTACTCTTTGTACCGTAGCTGTTAGGTGTGATCGAAACCAGTCATTAGCTACCCCTCTTATTCCTAAAGCTTCTAATTTATTTAATAGAATCTTGTGGTCGACTGTATCAGACGCCTTAGAAAGATCCAAAAATATGCCTGTGACATACTTTTCTTTATCAGGAGCATCAAGTACTACTTTTGTGAATTCTACTATGGCTGACTCCGTATTTTTGCCACTTTGGAAACCAAAATGTGATTCGCTTAAAAGATTGTATTTGTTCAGGTAATTCATTAATTTGTCTTTTGTAATTGCTTCTGTTATTTTTGAGAATTCTGACAGCAGGGAAATGGGCCGGTAATTTTCTATGTCTTCTGCATTACTTTTCTTAAGCAAAGGTACAACTCTTGTCTGTTTTAACTGCTCTGGAACTGTCCCTGATGTGAAGGATTCATTTATTATATTTGTTAAGGGGCCTTGTATTGCTAGCAGACTTTAATACAATGAGCACGAAGTTAAATAGCAACTACCAACAACTTTAACTATTACAACATAAGAAAAGCAACTGTTGACGTAATTTAACAGAATGATAAAATAAGTACACATTTAAATAGCAATAAAAGAAGAGTTAAAAAAACGTTGACGTAATATACCAAAATTATAATTTACCCCTGACAGTTTAGTTGAAAGTTAGATTTAATTCAGGGTGGACAGACTATCGAAATACAACTTATTACAGAATAGACGCTTACACAGTAGCGTGGCTAAAACTCAGAACCTCAAATAGCAGAAAATTCTGTGTTGCATGAGACCCGCAGACGGTAATGGAAACAGAACAAAAACAAAAATTTGGTTTACCAGCGCTACGCTACACAATTGGTTAGCCTAACTAATTTCTCAATTTATCTCCATTGGCATGGATAACAAAAACCTCTTTGTTGCAAGTCAACCATTTGTGCCTTTCCTATAACAGAAGAGACTCATATGAACAAACTATGTATATACAGAACAGACTCTGTTGATATTAAGGGATGGCACATCCTCACAAAGCACAATAAACGAATCGAAATGAAGCTTTAAGTACTATTTCACAGGAGTGTCTTAAGTCACAGGAGGCTTTACAGTTTTGAACAGAGACCTCAATCGACATGACCTGACTTGTCCAAGTGGCTCTACTAATACCACATGATCAATTACAATCAAAGACTAGAAAATCACTTAATAACGAGCCTGACTAACTACAGCACAGATTCTACTGTCCTGGTTCAAATGGCTCTGAACACTGTGGGACTTAACTTCTGAGGTCATCAGTCCCCTAGAACTTAGAACTACTTAAACCTAACTAGCCTAAGGACATCACACACACCCATGTCTGAGGCAGGATTCGAATCTGCGACCGTAGCGGTCACGCGGTTCCAGACTGTAGCACCTAGAACCACTCGACCACCCCGGCCGGCTCTACTGTCCTTCTGACAAAAGTTGGGTAACCATAACAGTGATCACAGAGCGGACAAGATCACTTAACGACAAACGGCATATCCGCCATAAAGCAAATAAATAAATAAATATAAAAAAATTAAATGCTCATTCTATTTTCTGATTATGATCCCTGTGGCAAGGGATTGTGGGTGGGAGTAGCATAGGGACTAGGATGTTGTGGAGGTTGGGTGTGTGGTGGAAAACCACTATGGGAGGGGATGGCAGTATTTTGGATAGGATATCCCTCATTTCAGGGTATGATGGTAGATAATCAAAGCCCTGACGAAGGACATCGTTCAGTCATTCCAGTCCCTGGTGGTATTGCGTGTAAAGGGAGGGGGACTTCTTTGTGGTTGGCAAGTGCAATGTCAAGTTATGATCAAACAGTAATTATGGTTAAATGATTCGCCAACATTCGCGAAAAGTAATAATCGAGACAGTGCTTAGTTACCCGGAATTCACAAAATGTGCAATACAAGCTTATTGCAAAGGAAATATGAAACTTTAAATATGGTTCCTTAAATCATAACACTAAGTAATGTAAAATCTTTTAGCAGGCAGCGCCAACCACCGGGTTAAGGCGAACACGGACATGCTTCAAAGGCAGCCGATAGACACCAAAGTGGTGCGTGCGGCAACAAGCCCACGCAGCCACCAGCCACTGAAAACCCAGCAGCGAGGCTCAAAAGAGCACGTAGGGCTGTTAACAAACGCTACTTAGGTGAAACATAAGCCGAACAGCCAAGTTAGGCAAATATTAATGGCCACCATCTCGAGAAATGGTCACCATAAGTGTACTTAATCCGCTAGAAAGTTTCAAAAATTTGTCCTTAACCAAATGTCCATAATATCAAAAAGCGTTGTAGTGGCGAAGGTAATGTCTCTTTTTGTATCTAGCAGAATAAAATTTGATACAGGAAAAGTTAATAAAGATCTGACAGTAATTTAGCCAAATCACACGACAGGAAACCTTTCGTGAAGAAAACAGTTACGTAAGAAAAAAGGCAAGCTTACCCTGAGAGACAGTACCTTTAGATCTTACGGGCAATGCCTCCTTCCTTGATAAATCTACAATACAATTTTAATACTTATATTAAATACAGAAAAATTTGTGTTAAAGCAAACAAATCTAAAATAAATGGGTATATGCAAAATGCTTAAAATAGTGAAAATACAGGTACAATTATACACATAGCCAAATTCGACCGATCAGAAATGTGAATAATGTAAAACAACAGAGCCTTAGCTTAGATAATTACACTCAAACAAATATTTCAGCAAGTCACCAAGTGCAGCCAATAGAGGTCGGCGTATCATAGTATGAGAAATACTGACCAAAACTCACAATATGACAGAAATCTGATAATCCTGGAAATATTCAGTGTGGCTCCAGCACCCAGTCCCACACAGCTCGGAATATCAAAGCGGGTCAAATCCTCAGCCGCGGACAGAAGGACGCCACACTCAGCTCGATCATTTTATCAGATCATAAATGACTCAGCTCAGTGTCGTAACTCCAACTTCACCAGTTACACTAAGTTTGAATATAAACAGAGCTGACGGGCTACTAACACGCTTGAAAGGTCTCTGTTGGATTCCTTTCATGTTTGATTTCTTAAATCTGTTGTCATTTACGGCATAAATTCCTCTTCTAAATTTACTGTGGCGTTTCTGACTATCTGGGAGGAGACTGAGTAGTGGAACGTGTTACTTTTACACATAAACAAGAACGATCTGTCACACTACTACACTTTAAAACACAGTTTATATGTAATTCATGTCACACAGTCTCATACGGAACCTACATCCGCTTTCTTTTATATACTGTATATGATAAGATACTGTCATCCCCCTTCCCTTCTGTGTGAGAGGATGAATGAGCAAATGTATTTCTAGTTGCATGCTTGAGGGTAGCAGACAAGCCTGTCTGCTAGAGAACAGTAGGACCAACGTCGGAACAGGTAGCTACGCTTTCTAAAAGCAAAGAGGTTTCTATCCTTAGTATGGTCCTGTCCGTCTCATGTCATGTTGGTATAGGAAGCTGCCCCTCTGGCCACTTCCGTTTGTATTGGTGAGGCACCCTCAGAAAGGGACCAGATCAGTCTGCTCCGTGGCGAGCGTCTGAAGTGGTAAGATCTCCGGCTAAGCGCGTGTCTGCTAAGTCCGTAGGACAATGGATTTCTTAAGTTCAGCCTAACTGAAAATTTAATCACCTTTATTTCAGGTTTAGCTCTAAAATATCTAATGTTATCTTAAATTGCAGCGCAGTGTAATTCTCGTGTGAAGTTCAGAATATATTCCGGTAGTTGCTTTGTCACTACTTTGTGAGTAAAGTGGAACCACGTGTTGATCAGTAACTCTAACTAAGTTCATCAGTCTTAAATGCGAATGTGCGTGAGATTATAACGTCTCGTCCTGACAATATTTTTCAATATAGCAACTTTTCTTTATGTTCAACCCACGTGGGGTGTACTTTGTGAAACCAGTACCACGTGCTCATACAATTGTTTGACCCATCAGGTTAATAGTAAGACGATAGTAACCAGTTCGAGGTTTTTCTTTTGTAAATTGCTTTTCGATCTAATTTACTTTAATTATCAAAATTATTGTGGAGTTATACGCTTCGTGTAAACCAAGTTGACCACGTAAAGCATGTGGTGTAATCATCAAAGTATCCCTCAGCTATTCTTTTTGGGAAGATTTTACAGAGAGTTAGTATGAATTTAGTATACCAGTGTGTGGTAATTACATGACGGACGGGATTGTGCTACGAACGTAATTTCTTTGGGTGAAAATTGAATCGGTTGGTTGTGGTTAATTTCCTCTTGCATATGTTTCAGCGTTCTTCGTGTGTTACTTTATGAATGCAGTGTTGTATGCAGTCTCCCAATCTTGGCTCCATATTTGATGTGTTCCGTAAGATTACAATCTCACGTTTTCACAATCCTAAATAAGGCACCAGCTTAGTTACGACTCGAGTTTAATATGCTGAAATTTCAATGATCAATGTTAAAATAAATTTCCAAATATAAACTGATTTATTTCTTTTTATTTAAATTCTCTTTTTTATATATATATCACCGGTTGTCGTATGACTATTAAAAGATTATAATTAATGTTAGCCTGGTTGGGAATTTGGTAAGCTAGACTGGATACCTGGTGAAACAGTCGCGCAGTAATGCAAGGTTAACTTCCCCAGACAGCTCACAGCTTTTAACCCGCTTTTATTGGCTATCAGTACCGCTTTCATAGCAAAATAAAGTAACAACATTACATGCTGTGTTCGGAAATCGGCCCGTAATGCCCTCTAGTCCGCTGTGATTCGTTGCCTGGCTCTTACTGCCTTCCGAACGCTGCTCACGGCATACTTTAGGACTCGCTCTGCCAGAGATAGTGAGCGACAAGCTACAACCAATTCCAGGTGCCAATAGTGGCGCCAGTGAATAATACTCGAAATCAAGGCTCGCGGAATCGATTGCAAGCCTGCCACGCTCACAATCTACAAGTTTTTAAAAATGTCAAAACTTTATGGTCAGCATACAGTACAGCATTGTGGCCTCGTAAGAAACTTACGAATATTTTGAATCCCCGTACGTCATCTATCGCTTCTTTTTCCGATACGGTATAGTTTCTTTCGTATTTCGTCAAAATCCTATTAGTGAAAGCTATGGCTTTACATTCCTTACTTTCACTTTCCCCTACTTCTTGGAAAATGTGTACTGCAACATCATGGTCGAATGAATCGGTTCCCATGTGAAATGGCACCGCCAAATCTGAATAATGTAAAATTATTTCTCTCAGAAGTCCACTTTTTAACTTTTAGAACGTTACTTGACAATTTTCTGTTCAATTAAATGCATTATCCTTCTTCTGTAAATTACTAAAATTTAGATCAATAAAAACTTCTCTCTTCGCACATTTGCGATAGTAGTTACAAACGCCAAAAGCGCCTGCAGTTGCTTCTTGTTCTCGGTGGTAGGCAGTTCCTTATTGCCTCTAATTTCCACTGGTCTTTTGTTATTCTAGACGTTTTAATAACGTAGCATAAAAACTCTATTTCGTTTTTCCTAAATCCTCACTTTTTTATTTTCACTGTTATTATTCCATATCTTAATGCTTGGAAAACCTCATTCAACTGTTCTCAATTCTGACAGCATGGAGAGAAGTCACTATTAACAAATCGTCACCGTAAATTGTATTTCTCGCACCAAGTTCTTTTTCTAATACTCTATCCAGTACTCCGATGAACTCCGACATATAAGTGTTCAGTCAGAAAGGAATGACTTTACACTGCTAACATTTTCCTGCAAGCAAGAATGCGGTTAGACTGCGTGAGTCTTGTTCGAGAGCGATCTGTAATAGCTGGCCGTCAGGTCGTGGCTCTTCATATTCCGCTATGGAATTTTTGCAACTCCACAAAAATGGTTCAAATGGCTCTGAGCACCATGGGACTTAACTTCTGAGGTCATCAGCCCCCAGAATTTATAACTACTTAAACATAACTAACCTAAGGACATCACACACATCCATGCCCGAGGCAGGATTCGAACCTGCGACCGCAGCGGTCGCGCGATTCCAGACTGTAGCGCCTAGAACCGCTCTGCCACCCCGGCCGGCTGCAACTCCTCCTCTAAATACTCAAGATTACCTGTCTCACGCTTGACAGTATGGTTAAGATTGCCTGCATCTATCACAATACTAACGCTGTTATTTTCCTTCTTTACTCGCACTTTTCGTGCCCCTCCTCCTTACTGTATTGATTAATGTCATCGGCATTGCTGATTATCACTTATTAACTTCATCTACATCGCACAGCTACTTGTAGTGCTACAACGATGAAAATTAATATTACGACGATGTCAAACCTTATTTTCATGATTTAAAGAAGTATTCATGATATTAAAAATGTAATTATAATTCTATTATTTTAATTTTTGTGCTCAGTGTATCAAGGACTTTCTAGTGCACGGAATAAATAAGCATTGTTTTTACTACGAAACTATATATGATTGTTAAGGGTTAAGCATGTAATAATTCGATGTAAGACATTTTGTGGAGTCTGAACTTTGTTCTCGTACTGGTCGGTAGAGAAGGAAAAGTTCCTTAATCGATGTGAAGGTATAAAGGCTCTAAAAAGGAGAGAGAGAGAAGGTAAATACACGTTATTCAAAACAAAGATCTCTGAAGTGTAACGTCTTGTGATTTCCTATAACTAAAAATTGCAAGGTCTAATCTGAGCCTGTTCCGAATAACAGCGAAGAACATTTATGTTATCATATATTTTCTTCGTTTGATCACGGTTGTGATTCGCATGTTTCTTTTTGTTACGCGACGTGTTATGAATATTTTCATTATACGCGCAAAAGTGCACACAGCTTTAATCGAACCTGCGTCTTTCGGAAACGATAACTTTTAATCAGTACAATTACGCGAAAACCGTCTAAATCGCAACCGTGATCGCAAAAGTGTTTCCTGGACCAAGTAATTCTTATAAAATGTGTATTCTCCAAAGCGAGCAGCATTGCACTATCGCTGACTCGTAACAATCGAAAGAGTAAAAACAGTGCTTAAATAAAATTGCCACCTTTTAATAATTATTATTATCCCATTAAATAAATAAATAGCAATTCAGCGGCTATCCAATCAATAAACAGAGAGGGCAATTCAGTGGCAACCTATTGACAGGACTAGCTTATATGTGTGTGCTAATGTGTGTTTTTTCTATTTGTTTCATGCTGTAATGAGCGGAAGTCTACGACGACCTTAAGCACAATAGTTATGCTGTACCATTCCATCCCAGAGGCAGCAGAACGAAACAGTGCTTCAGGTATGCACAATATCTTCTACTACTTGTTTTGTCTTACAAAAAATAATATGAAACAAAAACGAACGAATAAAAAAAAATTTATATTTTGTGAGTGTGTCCTCTTAGGAAGCTATAAGAGTCAATTATATTTAAATAACTGCGAGAAGGATCATTGAAATACAGCATCAAGTGTTTTCAGTAGTGGTTAACTGAACGAGATTGGAACTGAATTTTAATCAAACGAAAGTGAACATTTATAGTACTGATTCCAATCTGCTGCAGTGTAGTAATTATTTTATGTTTTGTCTGACGGAATAATTGATGTGTTGCGTGTGGCGTTTTCCCGATTAGACTTGCACCCAAACAATTGCAAACATGGTGAAAACAGTGCGACGTGTAAGAAAAGCTACACAACAGGAAGTAACTGTAGAACATTCAGAGGAGGAAGGAATAACTAGTGATGTAGAAATTGATAATATTTTTTCAAATCAGACAGAGTATATAGAACAGGACACTAATATTAAAGTCAGTGATCCATCTGCTGTAGAACACTCAGGCAGAATACAGACGGTAGTTCAAGTGCATACTGAAACAGAACCACAAGAAACACCAGTTACAGTCGATGTACCACCGGTAGAGCCAACACAAACAGTAATGGATCCATTTTCTCTCTTAATGATGAAAGTGGAACAAATGTTTAAAATACAGGAACAATCACAGATACAGCGTGAACAAGAAACTGCTAAACAGCTTGCAACTGAGATTAATAATAATTTAGATAAACGTATTAGCAGAGTAGATGAACGGATTAGGACCTTGGATGAACGCATCAGTCAATTAGACAAGCATACGCCATTAAGCTTTTCACAGCTCTCAAAAGAGATAGATCAAAAGCTTGAAAACCGGTTAAAAGAACACGATCGCCAGCTGCGACAGCAAATCGATGCCCTGTTGTCTGCTATACAGAACAACATTTCAAGTATGCAACAAACATACCATGACTTACCACAGAATGTAAAGTAAGTAACCCAGGATGTGGACAAATTACAACAAACACACACTTCTTTGGAAGCAGAAATACGCAACATAAGCACACGTATAGAAAACCTTACGGTTGATAATCAAAACGTAATAGAACAAAAATGCAAAGAACAAGAAGAACGCGTTGTGACCACATTCAACACATGGCTAAATGAAAAGTTAAACAAATTAGTAATGTTACACAGAAGGAACTACCTGTGATGTTACAACGAGCAGGAACACAACTGATACATGAAAACAACACAAAGATTCATAAACTCCAGACTGAATTACAAAACGTGCAGAAAGTGCTTAATGAAACACGTATGCAAAAATCTCATAACAGTTCACCGGAGTGTGTTAGTATCACAGAAACACACCCTGATCATTATGAAACGCCTTTAACTGAAAGTAGGGGCAGACGGGCAATAACTTCAATCCAACACATGGAGTAACATCCGTTTATCAAGACCATACACAATCATTGGTGACTCAGGATGCTTTAGTGAAGAATTCACAGTTTCAGAAGTTTACCAATGATAAGAACGGACCCCATCCGATTGTGTTTATCAAAGGGATCCGCGGAATAATGCTAAAAAGTTGGAACGAAAGGGAGAAAATTGTCTTTAGCATTATCTTTACCATTACCCATATTCAAGGTGAGCCAGCGTTGTTCACGACACAGAAAGCTGAACAATGCAGCTCCTTCGATGAATTTGAACAAGCTTTTCTAAACAAGTATTGGTCGCGTGGGGTACAAGAACGATTAAGAAAAGAAGTTTATAGTCCTGTGTCATTTAATAGAAAAGGTGGTACTTTGCGGAAATATTTCGAAAAGTATCTGGACAAAGTGAAATGTTTATCCACACCAATTCCTGAGTGTGATGTTTTAAAGATATTAAAGGAGAAGTTACCGCGTGATCTAAAGGAGAAATTGTTTCACATTTCTGAAGACAACGTGGAACATTTTCTATCTGTACTGGACTCTTTAGATTTGGTTATCGAAGAGGACAGACACCATTATGGGAATAATTCGTCGAATAATGGTAATGGTAATGGCAACGGGCGAAACCACAAGAACAATAGTAATAGAAACACCTACTATGAGAATCAAAATCATTGGAAAAGTCCGAATTATTCAGGATGGCAGAACCACAATATGAACACAAACGGACAGTACGGTAATGCACCGAATCACAATTATCATCCACAGAACAGTAGTGGACAAAACAATAACGGAAACTTTTCAAAGAAACGGAAACGAGATTTTAGAGCTAACGCCAATTACAATAACGGTAATTTTTCAAATAATCAGCAAAACATGCAACCACCACATAACTGGTCAACACAGAATTATGCACAATAGCAACAGCAGCAGCCTAGGCCACCGCAATATTACAACAACAATCATGTACAACCCCCGTACAATACAAATATGTCAAATAACATGCACCAGCATATGAATGCGCAGCCATGGCAACCACCGAATCAAAATATCAAGATCATTGAGGTAAGTGAACTGCAACCATCAACCAGTACCAGTCAGTCAAACTAGATGCGACGACATTCTGCTGACGTGTGTCAGTCGCAGGGTGTCTAGGGGGCACTTTCATGAATGATGTTAGTAATAACGAGCAACCAAGCGTGCAGACAACCAGCTGTAGTAACAATGAGAATGTGTGTCGCGTAGAATCAGCAGCGATCGGGTCGAAAGACGCAAAAGATGCAGTGTGTAGGGATAATTCTGTTCATGTTGCTCAGCAACGTAGTTCAATTATGCAGATGTTAAGATATAATGACTGAGTCGATATACGAGAGGAATTATGTCAAGATTTTCGGAAGGAGTGTAATTTGTTTGAACGGGAAGTTGTACAAGCAGCTATAGTTCGTGATATTTGTGGTATTCAAACTACGGTGATTTTAGACACTGGAGAATCTGTTTCTGTGCTGAATGAATCGTTCTTTCTTCACTTAAAGAAGATTAGAAAGATTCTGGTTTTTCCAGTCACTAATTGTCGAGTTACAGGAGCCATTAGTCAGAAAGCCCAATTAGTTCGGCAACAGACACGGATTTGTATTAATTTTGGAATGGGAGCCAAAGAGTGCACCTTCCTTATTGTGAAGAATTTAGCCGTGAACTGTCTCCTCGGATTAGATATTTTGCGAGAGACGTAAACTATAATCGATCTCGCAAAGGGTGAATGCAGCATGCGTTTCGGTGACACGAGAGTCAGGTTAGACTTGGTAAAGACCAAAGAATTGCATGGCAAATATTGTCAAATTTTAAAGATAGAACCGATTCGCGCACATTTATGGCGGCTTCAAGATAGTTTAAATTGCAGTACATTCCCGGTCATGGAAGATGTGAAGGACGAGGAGAATATCCACCTCTGAAATAGTAGAAAAAGTACAACAATCCTCTGGTCTTGACAGTCTGCAACAAAAGCAATTATTAGACACACTTACTAATTATCGTAAAGCATTTTTGAAAAAAACCTGGACTAAATAAAGGTTACGTGTACGACATGCAAGTGTTTCCCCATGAAATTTACTGTCATCAAACGTACTCAATACCCAGTGCGAAAAGGGAAGCAGTAACAAAAGAAATTAGACGAATGCTGGAATGGGGAATTATTGAGACCTCGTTATCACCATATAGCAACCCACTTCCAAAACTAAATACCGAACCGGAAGACTGGGAGGACAAAGTTAGACAAGCATTGGTCACACTATACGAGAATGCACAGAAACGGCAAGAATCACACAACCGGAGACTACAGAATACTCAACAATTTACGTGGGAGATATGGTGTTAGTAAGAAACTATGCGAAGTCGTCATTATTAAAGAGAAAAATTAAGAAGTGGTTTCCGTTATATTCAGCACCATTTGTGATCTTAGGTACACCACATAAAAACAGTTATTTCTTGGTCCATCCCAACTCAAATAGACAGAAAGGACTATACAATCACAAAGACTTGAAAAGATATGTATCTTAAGTACAGTAGATGACCTTATACGTGTGTCGTAATGAGGTGAAGTCAAACATCAAAGACTCAAGTACTGTGCGAGTAGGCTAAGTGACAATTATTAATTAATGGACTAGTGTATAAGTATTTCATGGACACACTGCGATGTGGCGTGTGGGAGAATAGGAACATACAACATTGGAAGCATCAGTACTGCTTGGAGGAAGAGACTCTTAGAATACCAATTAGTTGTAAGAAAATTTCAGCTCCAGTTCGACGAAGAAGAGGACGCCGAGCTGCAGCAAGGGGAAGAAGAATTGCTTCAAGAAGATTCCACCCTAAGACACTTAATCAAACATAATACAAACTTGTTGAGATTTAGTAAACTTTCAGGAACTTATGCGTGTGAAACTACGAACAGTGATCAGAATTGCTTATTTCACACAACAGTAGGATGTAGTGACTTTAGAAAATAAAAGTTTTATTTTGTTCATTGTTAACTATTTTGAACTCACTAGGATGAGCAGGTTATGTTCTTTTTTTTTCTTTCAGACTGTGTACAGGATACACTTACAACATGTAAAGTTTACGCGAGTTACGTATAGGTTTAACAAATTTTCCACCGTAAGTTAGTGCTCGGATTTGCATTAGCTATAAACCATGTCGAACAAGATGTTGTCCATGGCTGAACAGGTCATTACACAGACAAACATATGCAGACTTGTGTTTATCACTGCACAATTCTTTGTAAGTCCAGGAGCACCTTTTCGAGAAAATATATGACTTAGGATTTGCTTTTATATTGTAAATGACTACAATTATGTACTTCATTTGATATGTACAATCATTCAATTATTTATCATTATGTAACTAGACTGTGTAAAGACATTCTTATGGGTAGCATAAGGACTTTACTTTGTCAGACTTGATAACTGTGGTCAAGTGATTACTTGGTGGAGTGAACATGTCACAGATGACCTATGAAGAAAGACTTCCTGTGAACATTATCCTCTGCGCGTGCGAACTTTATTTCACTGGCGAAAGAGTGGAATTTCACACAAAAGTGGACGCTCAATGAGTGCGTTGTGTTACCATGATTTCGTTGTCAAATTTTGTGCTACGAGTGTTTAGTAATGCCAGGTATTCAGAGTGCTATTGCGACCACATGCGTGGACGTAACATTCCAGGCAAACTAAAACTCAAGAGCAAGTGTTATTATCGATCAGTCAGCAACAGTGGTGAGTCGTAACAGTGTTGGGAACTGCTACTAACTATATTATTAAACCCGTTGCAGAACTGTATCAATATTGGAACGTAATTACATGAACCTTTAATTGCAGATAGTCAGTTACGTTGGAAGGACGAATAGACTTGCATCATGATAAAGAAACTCACAAACAGTCGAACACATCACATAAAAAAAAACCACATTCTTCTTGTTGAGTGAAAGAGTTCGTGAAATATGATGTAATTTAGATGTTAATTTAAGGAACTGATACTACTGTTTGAATTTCATGTGACTGTATGCTGGGATGCTGAGCACACGTGTCGGTGAGGGCAACATACTGCAGCGACATCATCCGTCATCCCTTGCCGCACCCTGCCACGTCATCGCAGACTTACCTGATGGGGCGAGACATCGATGTTGCAGTACACCAAGTCGCCAGTCGTCGTCACCAGCAGCACTATCACGAAATTGTACCGTTTATTAAATGTCATACGAAGAGAATATTCAAATGTTCAAAATTAAAAAAAAAAGGGTATGGAAGATGTGCTAGTTCAGCCGTGGTTTTTTTTTTTTCGGGGTTTTTCCCATTGGCCTTTGCCCGAATGGGGGAGTGTAACTCAAAATCCCTGAGACTTAAAAGTAAACAAAGCACATGCTTCCAAGTGAAAGAACACCGTGAACTTTAAACAGAACAGACAAGGAAAAATAAGCCTGCTTGGATGTCCAGTCAAACAAGTGTGACTGTACATCCAAAGGGGGAAATGTAGTGCTACAACGATGAAAATTAATATTACGACGATGTCAAAGCTTATTTTCATGATTTAAAGAAGTATTCATGATATTAAAAATGTAATTATAATTTTACTATTTTAATTTTTGTGCTCAGTGTATCAAGGACTTTCTAGTGCACGGAATAAATTAGCATTGTTTGTACTACGAAACTATATATGATTGTTAAGGGTTAAGCACGTAATAATTCGATGTAAGACATTTTGTGGAGTCTAAATTTTGTTCTCGTACTG